>NW_028252742.1:0-82500 GCF_964263255.1 Lissotriton vulgaris
TCCAACTCCACCTTCCAACTCCACCCTCCAACTCCACCCTCCAACTCCAAATCCACCTCCAACTCCGCCCTCCAACTCCAAATCCACCCTCCAGTTCCATCCTCCAACTCCACACTCCACCCTCCAACTCCAAAACCACCCTCCAACCCCAAAATCACCCTGCAACTCCAAATCCACCCTCCAACTCCAAATCCACCATCCAATTCCAAATCTACCCTCCAACTCCAAATCCACCCTCCAACTACATATCCACCCTCCAACTCCAAATTCACCCTCTTACTCCAACTCCACCCTCTAACTCCACCTCCAAATCCGCCCTCCAACTCAAAATCCACCCTCCACTCCAAATCTACCCTCCAACTCCAAATCCATCCTCCAACTCCAAATCCACCCTCCAACTCCAAATACACCCTCCAACTCTAAATCCACCCACCAACTCCACCCTCCAAATCCACCCTCCAACTCCAACTCCACCCTCCAACTCCAAATCCATCCTCCAGCTCCATCCTCCAACTCCACACTCCAACTCCACCCTCCAACTCCAAAACCACCCTCCAACCCCAAAATCACCCTGCAACTCCAAATCCACCCTCCACTCCAACTCTAAATCCACCCTCCAACTACATATCCACCCTCCAACTCCAAATCCACCCTCTTACTCCAACTCCACCCTCTAACTCCACCCTCAAAATCCACCCTCCAACTAAAAATCCCCCCTCCAACTCCAAATCTACACTCCAACTCCAAATCCACCCTCCAACTCCAAATACACCCTCCAACTCTAAATCCACCCACCAACTCCACCCTCCAACTCCACCCTCCAAATCCTCCCTCCAACTCCAAATCAACCCTCCAACTCCAAATCCACCCTCCGACTACACCCTCCAACTCCAAATCCACCCTCCAACACATAATCCACCCTCCAACTCCAAATCCACCCTCCAAATCCACCCTCCAACTCCATCTCCACCCTCCAACTCAAAATCCACCCTCCAACTTCAACTCCACCCTCCAACTCCACCCTCCAACTCCTAATCTACCCTCTAACTCCACCCTTCAACTCCACCTTCAAACTCCACCCTCCAACTCCACCCTCCAACTCCAAATCCAAATCCACCCTCCAGCTCCAAATCCACCCTCCAACTCTACCCTCCAACTCCACCTTCCAACTCCACCCTCCACCCTCCAACTACAAATCCACCCTCCAACCCCAAAATCACCCTGCAACTTCAAATCTACCCTCAACTCCAAATCCACCCTCCAACTACAAATCCACCCTCCAACTCCAAATCCACCCTCCAACTCCACCCTCCAACTCCACCCTCAAACTCCACCCTCCAACTTCACCCTCCAACTCCAAATCCTCCCTCCAACTCCAAATCCACCCTCCAACTCCACTCTCCTACTCCAAATCCACTATCCAACTCCAAATCTACCATCCAACTCCAAATACTTCCTGCAACTCTAAATTCACCCTCCAACTCCAATTCAACCCTCCAACTCCACCCTCCAACTCCACCCTCCAACTCCACCCTCCAACTTCACCCTCCAACTCCAAATCCTCCCTCCAACTCCAAAACCACCTCCAACTCCAAATCTACTCTCCAACTCCAAATCCACCCTCAAACTCCAAATCCACCCTCGAACTCCAAGCTCCAACTCCAACTCCACCCTCCAACTCCAAATCCACCCTCCAACTCCAAATCCACCCTCCAACTCCAAATCCACCCTCCAACTCCGTCCTCCAACTCCATACTCCAACTCCACCTTCCAACTCCAAATCCACCCTCCAACCCGAAAATCACCCTGCAACTCCAAATCCACCCTCCAACTCCAAATCCACCCTCCAACTTCAAATTCACCCTCCAACTACAAATCCACCCTCCAACTCCAACTCCACCCTCCAATTCCAAATATACCCTCCAAATCCACCCTCCAATTCCACTCTTCAACTACACCCTTCATCTCCAATCCACCCTCTAACTCCAAATCCACCCTCCAACTCCAAATCCACCCTCCATCTCAACCCTCCAACTCCAAATCCACCATCTAACTCCAAATTCACCCTCCAACTCTAAGTCCACCCTCCAACTTCAAATCCACCCTCCAATTCCAAATCCACCCTCCAACTCCCAATTCACCCTTCAACTCCTCCCTCCAAATCCACCCTCCATATCTACCCTCCAACTCCACCCTCCCACTCAAAATCCACCTTCCAACTCTAAATTAACACTCCAACTCTAATTCCACCCTCCAACTTCAAATCTACCCTCCCACTCCAAATCCACCCTCCAACTCCACCCTCCAACTCCAACTCTACACTCCAACTCCAAATTCACCCTCCAACTCCAAATCCTCCCTCCAACTCCAAATCCACTCTCCAACTCCACCCTCCAACTCCACCCTCCTACTCCAAATCCACCCTCCAACTCCAAATCTACCCTCCAACTCCAAGTCCACCTTCCAACTTCAAATCCACCCTCCAAATCCAAATACACCCTCCAACTCCAACTCCACCCGCCAACTCAACCCTCCAACTCCAAATCCATCCTCCAACTCAACCCTCCAACTCCAACTCAACCCTCCAACTCCAAATCCACCCTACAACTCCAGCCTACAACTCCAAATCCACCCTCCAACACCAAATCCACCCTCCAACTCCAAATACACCCTCCAACTCCACCCTCAAACTCCAAATCCACCCTGCAACTCCAAATCTACCCTCCAACTCTAACTCCACCCTCCAAATCCACCCTCCAACTCCATCCTCCAAATCCACCCTCCAACTCCATCCTACAACTCCAAATCCACCCTTAAACTCCACCCTCCACCCTACAACTCCACCCTACAACTCCAACTCCACCCTCTAACTCCAAATCCACCTTCCAACTCATCTACCCTCCAACTCCAAATCCACCCTCCAACTCCACCCTCCAACTCCAACTCCACCTCCAACTCCAAATCCACCCTCCAACTCCAAATCCACCCTCCAACTCCAAATCCATGTTCCAACTCCACCTTCCAACTCCACCCTCCAACTCCACCCTCCAACTCCAAATCCACCCTCCAACTCCGCCCTCCAACTCCAAATCCACCCTCCAGTTCCATCCTCCAACTCCACACTCCACCCTCCAACTCCAAAACCACCCTCCAACCCCAAAATCACCCTGCAACTCCAAATCCACCCTCCAACTCCAAATCCACCATCCAATTCCAAATCTACCCTCCAACTCCAAATCCACCCTCCAACTACATATCCACCCTCCAACTCCAAATTCACCCTCTTACTCCAACTCCACCCTCTAACTCCACCCTCCAAATCCGCCCTCCAACTCAAAATCCACCCTCCAACTCCAAATCTACCCTCCAACTCCAAATCCATCCTCCAACTCCAAATCCACCCTCCAACTCCAAATACACCCTCCAACTCTAAATCCACCCACCAACTCCACCCTCCAAATCCACCCTCCAACTCCAACTCCACCCTCCAACTCCAAATCCATCCTCCAGCTCCATCCTCCAACTCCACACTCCAACTCCACCCTCCAACTCCAAAACCACCCTCCAACCCCAAAATCACCCTGCAACTCCAAATCCACCCTCCAACTCCAAATCCAAAATCCAATTCCAAATCTACCCTCCAACTCTAAATCCACCCTCCAACTACATATCCACCCTCCAACTCCAAATCCACCCTCTTACTCCAACTCCACCCTCTAACTCCACCCTCAAAATCCACCCTCCAACTAAAAATCCCCCCTCCAACTCCAAATCTACACTCCAACTCCAAATCCACCCTCCAACTCCAAATACACCCTCCAACTCTAAATCCACCCACCAACTCCACCCTCCAACTCCACCCTCCAAATCCTCCCTCCAACTCCAAATCAACCCTCCAACTCCAAATCCACCCTCCGACTACACCCTCCAACTCCAAATCCACCCTCCAACACATAATCCACCCTCCAACTCCAAATCCACCCTCCAAATCCACCCTCCAACTCCATCTCCACCCTCCAACTCAAAATCCACCCTCCAACTTCAACTCCACCCTCCAACTCCACCCTCCAACTCCTAATCTACCCTCTAACTCCACCCTTCAACTCCACCCTCCAACTCCACCCTCCAACTCCAAATCCAAATCCACCCTCCAGCTCCAAATCCACCCTCCAACTCTACCCTCCAACTCCACCTTCCAACTCCACCCTCCACCCTCCAACTACAAATCCACCCTCCAACCCAAAATTCCACCCCCCTGCAACTTCAAATCTACCCTCAAACTCCAAATCCACCCTCCAACTACAAATCCACCCTCCAACTCCAAATCCACCCTCCAACTCCACCCTCCAACTCCACCCTCAAACTCCACCCTCCAACTTCACCCTCCAACTCCAAATCCTCCCTCCAACTCCAAATCCACCCTCCAACTCCACTCTCCTACTCCAAATCCACTATCCAACTCCAAATCTACCATCCAACTCCAAATACTTCCTGCAACTCTAAATTCACCCTCCAACTCCAATTCAACCCTCCAACTCCACCCTCCAACTCCACCCTCCAACTCCACCCTCCAACTTCACCCTCCAACTCCAAATCCTCCCTCCAACTCCAAAACCACCTCCAACTCCAAATCTACTCTCCAACTCCAAATCCACCCTCAAACTCCAAATCCACCCTCGAACTCCAAGCTCCAACTCCAACTCCACCCTCCAACTCCAAATCCACCCTCCAACTCCAAATCCACCCTCCAACTCCAAATCCACCCTCCAACTCCGTCCTCCAACTCCATACTCCAACTCCACCTTCCAACTCCAAATCCACCCTCCAACCCGAAAATCACCCTGCAACTCCAAATCCACCCTCCAACTCCAAATCCACCCTCCAACTTCAAATTCACCCTCCAACTACAAATCCACCCTCCAACTCCAACTCCACCCTCCAATTCCAATATACCCTCCACAAATCCACCCTCCAATTCCACTCTTCAACTACACCCTTCATCTCCAATCCACCCTCTAACTCCAAATCCACCCTCCAACTCCAAATCCACCCTCCATCTCAACCCTCCAACTCCAAATCCACCATCTAACTCCAAATTCACCCTCCAACTCTAAGTCCACCCTCCAACTTCAAATCCACCCTCCAATTCCAAATCCACCCTCCAACTCCCAATTCACCCTTCAACTCCTCCCTCCAAATCCACCCTCCATATCTACCCTCCAACTCCACCCTCCCACTCAAAATCCACCTTCCAACTCTAAATTAACACTCCAACTCTAATTCCACCCTCCAACTTCAAATCTACCCTCCCACTCCAAATCCACCCTCCAACTCCACCCTCCAACTCCAACTCTACACTCCAACTCCAAATTCACCCTCCAACTCCAAATCCTCCCTCCAACTCCAAATCCACTCTCCAACTCCACCCTCCAACTCCACCCTCCTACTCCAAATCCACCATCCAACTCCAAATCCACCCTGCAACTCCACCCTCCAACTCCAAATCTACCCTTTAACTCCAAATCCACCCCCAACTCCAAATATACCATCCAACTCCAAATCCCCCTTCCAACTCCAAATCCACCCTCCAATTCCACTCTTCAACTACACCCTCCATCTCCAATCCACCCTCTAACTCCAAATCCACCCTCCAACTCCAAATCCACCCTCCAACTCAACCCTCCAACTCCAAATCCACCATCCAATTCCAAATTCACCCTCCAACTCTAAGTCCACCCTCCAACTTCAAATCCACCCTCCAATTCCAAATCCACCCTCCAACTCCCAATTCACCCTTCAACTCCTCCCTCCAAATCCACCCTCCAAATCTACCCTCCAACTCCACCCTCCCACTCAAAATCCACCTTCCAACTCTAAATTAACACTCCAACTCTAATTCCACCCTCCAACTTCAAATCTACCCTCCCACTCCAAATCCACCCTCCAACTCCAACTCTACACTCCAACTCCAAATTCACCCTCCAACTCCAAATCCTCCCTCCAACTCCAAATCCACCCTCCAACTCCACCCTCCTACTCCAAATCCACCATCCAACTCCAAATCCACCCTGCAACTCCACCCTCCAACTCCAAATCTACCCTTTAACTCCAAATCCACCCCAACCCCAAATATACCATCCAACTCCAAATCCTTCCTGCAACTCTAAATTTCCCCTCCAACTCCAAATCTACCCTCCAACTCCAAGTCCACCTTCCAACTTCAAATCCACCCTCCAAATCCAAATACACCCTCCAACTCCAACTCCACCCTCCAACTCAACCCTCCAACTCCAAATCCATCCTCCAACTCAACCCTCCAACTCCAAATCCACCCTCCAACTCCAAATCTACCCTTCAACTCCAAATCCACCCTCCAACTCCAAATCCACCCTCCAACTCCAAATACACCCTCCAACTCTAAATCCACCCACCAACTCCACCATCCCAATCCCCCCTCCAACTCCAAATCCACCCTCCAACTCCAAATTCACCCTCCGACTACACCCTCCAACTCAAATCCACCCTCCAACACCAAATCCACCCTCCAACTCCAAATCCACCCTCCAACTCCACCCTCGAAATCCAGCCTCCAACTCCACCCTCCAACTCCACCTCCACCCTCCAACTCAAAATCCACCCTCCAACTCCACCCTCCACCCTCCACCCTCCAACTACAAATCCACCCTCCAACCCCAAAATCACCCTGCAACTTCAAATCCACTCTCAAACTCCAAATCCACCCTCCAACTAAAAATCCTCCCTCCAACTCCAAATCTACCCTCCAACTCCAAATCCACCCTCCAACTCCAAATACACCCTCCAACTCTAAATCCACCCACCAACTCCACCCTCCAACTCCACCCTCCAAATCCTCCATCCAACTCCAAATCAACCCTCCAACTCCAAATCCACCCTCCCACTACACCCTCCAATTCCAAATCCACCCTCCAACACCAAATCCACCCTCCAACTCCAAATCCACCCTCCAACTCCACCCTCCAAATCCACCCTCCAACTCCAACTCCACCCTCCAACTCCAACTCCACCCTCCAACTCAAAATCCACCCTCCAACTTCAACTCCACCCTCCAACTCCACCCTCCAACTCCTAATCTACCCTCTAACTCCACCCTTCAACTCCACCCTCAAACTCCACCCTCCAACTCCACCCTCCAACTCCAAATCCAAATCCAAATCCACTCTCCAGCTCCAAATCCACCCTCCAACTCTACCCTTCAACTCCACCTTCCAACTCCACCCTCCAACTACAAATCCACCCTCCAACCCTAAAATCACCCTGCAACTTCAAATCCACCCTCAAACTCCAAATCCACCCTCCAACTACAAATCCACCCTCCAACTCCAAATCCACCCTCCAACTCCACCCTCCAACTCCACCCTCCAACTTCACCCTCCAACTCCAAATCCTCCCTCCAACTCCAAATCCACCTCCAAATCCACCCTCCAACTCCAAATCCACCCTCCAACTCCAAATCCACCCTCCAACTCCACCCTCAAACTCCACCCTCCAACTTCACCCTCCAACTCCAAATCCTCCCTCCTACTCCAAATCCACTATCCAACTCCAAATCTACCATCCAACTCCAAATCCTTCCTGCAACTCTAAATTCACCCTCCAACTCCAATTCAACCCTCCAACTCCACCCTCCAACTCCACCCTCCAACTCCATCCTCTAACTCCACCCTCCAACTTCACCCTCCAACTCCAAATCCTCCCTCCAACTCCAAAACCACCCTCCAACTCCAAATCTACTCTCCAACTACAAATCTACCCTCAAACTCCACCCTCGAACTCCAACCTCCAACTCCAACTCCACCCTCCAACTCCAAATCCACCCTCCAACTCCAAATCCACCCTCCAACTCCAAATCCACCCTCCAACTCTGTCCTCCAACTACATACTCCAACTCCACCTTCCAACTCCAAATCCACCCTCCAACCCGAAAATCACCCTGCAACTCCAAATCCACCCTCCAACTCCAAATCCACCCTCCAACTTCAAATTTACCCTCCAACTACAAATCCACCCTCCAACTCACCCCTCCAACTCCAAATCCACCATCCAACTCCAAATTCACCCTCCAACTCTAAGTCCACCCTCCAACTTCAAATCCACCCTCCAATTCCAAATCCACCCTTAAACTCCCAATTCACCCTTCAACTCCTCCCTCCAAATCCACCCTCCAAATCTACCCTCCAACTCCAACCTCCCACTCAAAATCCACCTTCCAACTCTAAATTAACACTCCAACTCTAATTCCACCCTCCAACTTCAAATCTACCCTCCCACTCCAAATCCACCCTCCAACTCCACCCTCCAACTCCAACTCTACACTCCAACTCCAAATTCACCCTCCAACTCCAAATCCTCCCTCCAACTCCAAATCCACCCTCCAACTCCACCCTCCAACTCCACCCTCCTACTCCAAATCCACCATCCAACTCCAAATCCAACCTGCAACTCCACCCACCAACTCCAAATCTACCCTTTAACTCCAAATCCACCCCCAACTCCAAATATACCATCCAACTCCAAATCCCCCTTCCAACTCCAAATCCACCCTCCAATTCCACTCTTCAATTACACCCTCCATCTCCAATCCACCCTCTAACTCCAAATCCACCCTCCAACTCCAAATCCACCCTCCAACTCAACCCTCCAACTCCAAATCCACCATCCAACTCCAAATTCACCCTCCAACTCTAAGTCCACCCTCCAACTTCAAATCCACCCTCCAATTCCAAATCCACTCTCCAACTCCCAATTCACCCTTCAACTCCTCCCTCCAAATCCACCCTCCAAATCTACCCTCCAACTCCACCCTCCCACTCAAAATCCACCTTCCAACTCTAAATTAACACTCCAACTCTAATTCCACCCTCCAACTTCAAATCTACCCTCCCACTCCAAATCCACCCTCCAACTCCAACCTCCAACTCCAACTCTACACTCCAACTCCAAATTCACCCTCCAACTCCAAATCCTCCCTCCAACTCCAAATCCACCCTCCAACTCCACCCTCCAACTCCACCCTCCTACTCCAAATCCACCATCCAACTCCAAATCCACCCTGCAACTCCACCCTCCAACTCCAAATCTACCCTTTAACTCAAAATCCACCCCCAACTCCAAATATACCATCAAACTCCAACTCCTTCCTGCAACTCTAAATTTCCCCTCCAACTCCAAATCTACCCTCCAACTCCAAGTCCACCTTTCAACTTCAAATCCACCCTCCAAATCCAAATACACCCACCAACTCCAACTCAACCCTCCAACTCCAAATCCATCCTCCAACTCAACCCTCCAACTCCAAATCCACCCTTCAACTCCAAATCCACCCTCCAACTCCAAATCCACCCTCCAACTCCAAATACACCCTCCAACTCTAAATCCACCCACCAACTCCACCCTCCAACTCCACCATCCCAATCCTCCCTCCAACTCCAAATCCACCCTCCAACTCCAAATACACCCTCCGACTATACCCTCCAACTCAAATCCACCCTCCAACACCAAATCCACCCTCCAACTCCAAATCCACCCTCCAACTCCACCCTCGAAATCCAGCCTCCAACTCCAACTCCACCCTCCAACTCCACCTCCACCCTCCAACTCAAAATCCACCCTCCAACTCCACCCTCCACCCTCCAACTACAAATCCACCCTCCAACCCCAAAATCACCCTGCAACTTCAAATCCACTCTCAAACTCCAAATCCACCCTCCAACTAAAAATCCCCCCTCCAACTCCAAATCTACCCTCCAACTCCAAATCCACCCTCCAACTCCAAATACACCCTCCAACTCTAAATCCACCCACCAACTCCACCCTCCAACTCCACCCTCCAAATCCTCCCTCCAACTCCAAATCAACCCTCCAACTCAAAATCCACCCTCCCACTACACCCTCCAACTCCAAATCCACCCTCCAACACCAAATCCACCCTCCAACTCCAAATCCACCCTCCAACTCCACCCTCCAAATCCACCCTCCAACTCCAACTCCACCCTCCAACTCAAAATCCACCCTCCAACTTCAACTCCACCCTCCAACTCCTAATCTACCCTCTAACTCCACCCTTCAACTCCACCCTCAAACTCCACCCTCCAACTCCAAATCCAAATCCACCCTCCAGCTCGAAATCCACCCTCCAACTCCACCCTTCAACTCCACCTTCCAACTCCACCCTCCACCCTCCAACTCCAAATCCACCCTCCAACCCCAAAATCACCCTGCAACTTCAAATCCACCCTCAAACTCCAAATCCACCCTCCAACTACAAATCCACCCTCCAACTACAAATCCACCCTCCAACTCCACCCTCCAACTCCACCCTCAAACTCCACCCTCCAACTTCACCCTCCAACTCCAAATCCTCCCTCCAACTCCAAATCCACCCTCCAAATCCACCCTCCAACTCCAAATCCACCCTCAAACTCCAAATCCACCCTCCAACTCCACCCTCAAACTCCACCCTCCAACTTCACCCTCCAACTCCAAATCCTCCCTCCTACTCCAAATCCACTATCCAACTCCAAATCTACCATCCAACTCCAAATCCTTCCTGCAACTCTAAATTCACCCTCCAACTCCAATTCAACCCTCCAACTCCACCCTCCAACTCCACCCTCCAACTCCATCCTCCAACTCCACCCTCCAACTTCACCCTCCAACTCCAAATCCTCCCTCCAACTCCAAAACCACCCTCCAACTCCAAATCTACTCTCCAACTCCAAATCTACCCTCAAACTCCAAATCCACCCTCAAACTCCAACTTCCAACTCCAACTCCACCCTCCAACTCCAAATCCACCCTCCAACTCCAAATCCACCCTCCAACTCCAAATCCACCCTCCAACTCCATACTCCAACTCCACCTTCCAACTCCAAATCCACCCTCCAACCCGAAAATCACCCTGCAACTCCAAATCCACCCTCCAACTCCAAATCCCCCCTCCAACTCCAAATCCACCCTCCAATTCCACTCTTCAACTACACCCTCTATCTCCAATTCACCCTCTAACTCCAAATCCACCCCCTAACTCCAAATCCACCCTCCAACTCAACCCTCCAACTCCAAATCCACCATCTAACTCGAAATCCACCCTCCAACTCTAAGTCCACCCTCCAACTTCAAATCCACCCTCCAATTCCAAATCCACCCTCCAACTCCCAATTCATCCTTCAACTCCTCCCTCCAAATCCACCCTCCAAATCCACCCTCCAACTCCACCCTCCCACTCAAAATACACCTTCCAACTCTAAATTAACACTCCAACTCTAATTCCACCCTCCAACTTCAAATCTACCCTCCCACTCCAAATCCACCCTCCAACTCCACCCTCCAACTCCAAATCCACCCCCCAACTCCAAATCCACCCTCCAACTCCAAACTCCAACTCCAAATCCACCCTCCAACTCCAAATATACCATCCAACTCCAAATCCTTCCTGCAACTCTAAATTTCGCCTCCAACTCCAAATCTACCCTCCAACTCCAAGTCCACCTTCCAACTTCAAATCCACCCTCCAAATCCAAATCCACTATCCAACTCCAACTCCACCCTCCAACTCAACCCTCCAACTCCAAATCCATCCTCCAACTCAACCCTCCAACTCCAAATCCACCCTCCAACTGCAAATCTACCCTTCAACTCCACATCCACCCTCCAACTCCAAATCCACCCTCCAACTCCAAATACACCCTCCAACTCTAAATCCACCCACCAACTCCACCCTCCAACTCCACCCTCCAAATCCTCCCAACTCCAAATCCACCCTCCAACTCCAAATCCACCCTCCAACTCAAATCCACCCTCCAACACCAAATCCACCCTCCAACTCCAAATCCACCCTCCAACTCCACCCTCGAAATCCACCCTCCAACTCCACCCTCCAACTCCAACTCCACCCTCCAACTCAAAATCCACCCTCCAACTCCACCCTCCACCCTCCAACTACAAATCCACCCTCCAACCCCAAAATCACCCTGCAACTTCAAATCCACCCTCAAACTCCAAATCCACCCTCCAACTACAAATCCACCCTCCAACTCCAAATCCACCCTCCAACTCCACCCTCAAACTCCACCCTCCAACTTCACCCTCCAACTCCAAATCCTCCCTCCAACTCCAAATCCACCCTCCAACTCCACCCTCCAACTCCACTCTCCTACTCCAAATCCACCATCCAACTCCAAATGTACCATCCAACTCCAAATCCATCCTGCAACTCTAAATTCACCCTCCAACTCCAATTCAACTCTCCAACTCCACCCTCCAACTCCACCCTCCAACTCTACCCTCCAACTCCACCCTCCAACTCCAAATCCTCCCTCCAACTCCAAAACCACCCTCCAACTCCACCCTCCTACTCCAAATCCACCCTCCAACTCCAAATCCACCCTCCAACTCCAAATCTACTCTCCAACTCCAAATCCACCCTCAAACTCCAAATCCACCCTCGAACTCCAACCTCCAACTCCAACTCCACCCTCCAACTCCAAATCCACCCTCCAACTCCGTCCCCCAACTCCACACTCCAACTCCACCTTCCAACTCCAAATCCACCCTCCAACCCGAAAATCCCCCTGCAACTCCAAATCCACCCTCCAACTCCAAATCCACCCTCCAACTTCAAATCCACCCTCCAACTACAAATCCACCCTCCAACTCCAACTCTACCCTCCAACTCCAAATTCACCCTCCAACTCCAAATCGACCCTCCAACTCCAAATTCACCCTCCAACTCCACCCTCCAACTCCACCCTCCAACTCAACCCTCCAACTCCACCCTCAAACTCCACCCTCCAGCTTCAGCCTCCAACTCCAAATCCTCCCTCCAACTCCAAATCCATCCTCCAACTCCACCCTCCTACTCCAAATCCACCATCCAACTACAAATCCACCCTGCAACTCCACCCTCCAACTCCAAATCTACCCTTTAACTCCAAATCCACCCCCCAACTCCAAATCCACCCTCCAACTCCAAACGTCAACTCCAAATCCACCCTCCAACTCCAAATATACCATCCAACTCCAAATCCTTCCTGCAACTCTAAATTCCCCCTCCAACTCCAAATCTACCCTCCAACTCCAAGTCCACCTTCCAACTTCAAATCCACCCTCCAAATCCAAATACACCCTCCAACTCCAACTCTACCCTCCAACTCAACCCTCCAACTCCAAATCCATCCTCCAACTCAACCCTCCAACTCCAAATCCACCCTCCAACTCCAAATCGACCCTTCAACTCCAAATCCACCCTCTAACTCCAAATCCACACTCCAACTCCAAATACACCCTCCAACTCTAAATCCACCCACCAACTCCACCCTCCAACTCCACACTCCAAATCCTCCCTCCAGCTCCAAACCCACCCTCCAACTCCAAATCCACCCTCCGACTACACCCTCCAACTCAAATCCACCCTCCAACACCAAATCCACCCTCCAACTCCAAATCCACCCTCCAACTCCACCCTCGAAATCCACCCTCCAACTCCAACTGCACCCTCCAACTCCACCCTCCAACTCAAAATCTACCCTCCAACTCCACCCTCCAACTCCACCCTCCAACTTCACCCTCCAACTCCAAATCCTCCCTCCAACTCCAAATCCACCCTCCAACTCCACCCTCCAACTCCACTCTCCTACTCCAAATCCACCATCCAACTCCAAATCTACCATCCAACTCCAAATCCATCCTGCAACTCTAAATTCACCCTCCAACTCCAATTCAACCCTCCAACTCCACCCTCCAACTCCAAATCCACCCTCAAGCTCCATCCTCCAACTCCACACTCCAACTCCACCCTCCAACTCCAAAACCACCCTCCAACCCCAAAATCTCCCTGTAACTCCAAATCCACCCTCCAACTCGAAATCCACTATCCGATTCCAAATCTACCCTCCAACTCCAAATCCACCCTCCAACTACATATCCACCCTCCAACTCCAAATCCACCCTCTTACTCCAACTCCATCCTCTAACTCCACCCTCCAAATCCACCCTCCAACTCAAAATCCCCCCTCCAACTCAAAATCTACCCTCCAACTCCAAATCCACCCTCCAATTCCAAATCCACCCTCCAACTCCAAATACACCCTCGTACTCTAAATCCACCCACCAACTCCACCCTCCAACTCCACCCTCCAAATCCTCCCTCCAAGTCCAAATCCACCCTCCAACTTCACCCTCCAACTCCAAATCCTCCCTCCTACTCCAAATCCACTATCCAACTCCAAATCTACCATCCAACTCCAAATCCTTCCTGCAACTCTAAATTCACCCTCCAACTCCAATTCAACCCTCCAACTCCACCCTCCAACTCCACCCTCCAACTCCATCCTCTAACTCCACCCTCCAACTTCACCCTCCAACTCCAAATCCTCCCTCCAACTCCAAAACCACCCTCCAACTCCAAATCTACTCTCCAACTACAAATCTACCCTCAAACTCCACCCTCGAACTCCAACCTCCAACTCCAACTCCACCCTCCAACTCCAAATCCACCCTCCAACTCCAAATCCACCCTCCAACTCCAAATCCACCCTCCAACTCTGTCCTCCAACTCCATACTCCAACTCCACCTTCCAACTCCAAATCCACCCTCCAACCCGAAAATCACCCTGCAACTCCAAATCCACCCTCCAACTCCAAATCCACCCTCCAACTTCAAATTTACCCTCCAACTACAAATCCACCCTCCAACTCAACCCTCCAACTCCAAATCCACCATCCAACTCCAAATTCACCCTCCAACTCTAAGTCCACCCTCCAACTTCAAATCCACCCTCCAATTCCAAATCCACCCTTAAACTCCCAATTCACCCTTCAACTCCTCCCTCCAAATCCACCCTCCAAATCTACCCTCCAACTCCAACCTCCCACTCAAAATCCACCTTCCAACTCTAAATTAACACTCCAACTCTAATTCCACCCTCCAACTTCAAATCTACCCTCCCACTCCAAATCCACCCTCCAACTCCACCCTCCAACTCCAACTCTACACTCCAACTCCAAATTCACCCTCCAACTCCAAATCCTCCCTCCAACTCCAAATCCACCCTCCAACTCCACCCTCCAACTCCACCCTCCTACTCCAAATCCACCATCCAACTCCAAATCCAACCTGCAACTCCACCCACCAACTCCAAATCTACCCTTTAACTCCAAATCCACCCCCAACTCCAAATATACCATCCAACTCCAAATCCCCCTTCCAACTCCAAATCCACCCTCCAATTCCACTCTTCAAATACACCCTCCATCTCCAATCCACCCTCTAACTCCAAATCCACCCTCCAACTCCAAATCCACCCTCCAACTCAACCCTCCAACTCCAAATCCACCATCCAACTCCAAATTCACCCTCCAACTCTAAGTCCACCCTCCAACTTCAAATCCACCCTCCAATTCCAAATCCACCCTCCAACTCCCAATTCACCCTTCAACTCCTCCCTCCAAATCCACCCTCCAAATCTACCCTCCAACTCCACCCTCCCACTCAAAATCCACCTTCCAACTCTAAATTAACACTCCAACTCTAATTCCACCCTCCAACTTCAAATCTACCCTCCCACTCCAAATCCACCCTCCAACTCCAACCTCCAACTCCAACTCTACACTCCAACTCCAAATTCACCCTCCAACTCCAAATCCTCCCTCCAACTCCAAATCCACCCTCCAACTCCACCCTCCAACTCCACCCTCCTACTCCAAATCCACCATCCAACTCCAAATCTACCCTTTAACTCAAAATCCACCCCAACTCCAAATATACCATCAAACTCCAAATCCTTCCTGCAACTCTAAATTTCCCCTCCAACTCCAAATCTACCCTCCAACTCCAAGTCCACCTTCCAACTTCAAATCCACCCTCCAAATCCAAATACACCCACCAACTCCAACTCCACCCTCCAACTCAACCCTCCAACTCCAAATCCATCCTCCAACTCAACCCTCCAACTCCAAATCCACCCTTCAACTCCAAATCCACCCTCCAACTCCAAATCCACCCTCCAACTCCAAATACACCCTCCAACTCTAAATCCACCCACCAACTCCACCCTCCAACTCCACCATCCCAATCCTCCCTCCAACTCCAAATCCACCCTCCAACTCCAAATACACCCTCCGACTATACCCTCCAACTCAAATCCACCCTCCAACACCAAATCCACCCTCCAACTCCAAATCCACCCTCCAACTCCACCCTCGAAATCCAGCCTCCAACTCCAACTCCACCCTCCAACTCCACCTCCACCCTCCAACTCAAAATCCACCCTCCAACTCCACCCTCCACCCTCCAACTACAAATCCACCCTCCAACCCCAAAATCACCCTGCAACTTCAAATCCACTCTCAAACTCCAAATCCACCCTCCAACTAAAAATCCCCCCTCCAACTCCAAATCTACCCTCCAACTCCAAATCCACCCTCCAACTCCAAATACACCCTCCAACTCTAAATCCACCCACCAACTCCACCCTCCAACTCCACCCTCCAAATCCTCCCTCCAACTCCAAATCAACCCTCCAACTCAAAATCCACCCTCCCACTACACCCTCCAACTCCAAATCCACCCTCCAACACCAAATCCACCCTCCAACTCCAAATCCACCCTCCAACTCCACCCTCCAAATCCACCCTCCAACTCCAACTCCACCCTCCAACTCAAAATCCACCCTCCAACTTCAACTCCACCCTCCAACTCCTAATCTACCCTCTAACTCCACCCTTCAACTCAACACTCAAACTCCACCCTCCAACTCCAAATCCAAATCCACCCTCCAGCTCGAAATCCACCCTCCAACTCCACCCTTCAACTCCACCTTCCAACTCCACCCTCCACCCTCCAACTCCAAATCCACCCTCCAACCCCAAAATCACCCTGCAACTTCAAATCCACCCTCAAACTCCAAATCCACCCTCCAACTACAAATCCACCCTCCAACTACAAATCCACCCTCCAACTCCACCCTCCAACTCCACCCTCAAACTCCACCCTCCAACTTCACCCTCCAACTCCAAATCCTCCCTCCAACTCCAAATCCACCCTCCAAATCCACCCTCCAACTCCAAATCCACCCTCAAACTCCAAATCCACCCTCCAACTCCACCCTCAAACTCCACCCTCCAACTTCACCCTCCAACTCCAAATCCTCCCTCCTACTCCAAATCCACTATCCAACTCCAAATCTACCATCCAACTCCAAATCCTTCCTGCAACTCTAAAGTCACCCTCCAACTCCAATTCAACCCTCCAACTCCACCCTCCAACTCCACCCTCCAACTCCATCCTCCAACTCCACCCTCCAACTTCACCCTCCAACTCCAAATCCTCCCTCCAACTCCAAAACCACCCTCCAACTCCAAATCTACTCTCCAACTCCAAATCTACCCTCAAACTCCAAATCCACCCTCGAACTCCAACTTCCAACTCCAACTCCACCCTCCAACTCCAAATCCACCCTCCAACTCCAAATCCACCCTCCAACTCCAAATCCACCCTCCAACTCCATACTCCAACTCCACCTTCCAACTCCAAATCCACCCTCCAACCCGAAAATCACCCTGCAACTCCAAATCCACCCTCCAACTCCAAATCCCCCCTCCAACTCCAAATCCACCCTCCAATTCCACTCTTCAACTACACCCTCTATCTCCAATTCACCCTCCAACTCCAAATCCACCCCCTAACTCCAAATCCACCCTCCAACTCAACCCTCCAACTCCAAATCCACCATCTAACTCGAAATCCACCCTCCAACTCTAAGTCCACCCTCCAACTTCAAATCCACCCTCCAATTTCAAATCCACCCTCCAACTCCCAATTCATCCTTCAACTCCTCCCTCCAAATCCACCCTCCAAATCCACCCTCCAACTCCACCCTCCCACTCAAAATACACCTTCCAACTCTAAATTAACACTCCAACTCTAATTCCACCCTCCAACTTCAAATCTACCCTCCCACTCCAAATCCACCCTCCAACTCCACCCTCCAACTCCAAATCCACCCCCCAACTCCAAATCCACCCTCCAACTCCAAACTCCAACTCCAAATCCACCCTCCAACTCCAAATATACCATCCAACTCCAAATCCTTCCTGCAACTCTAAATTTCGCCTCCAACTCCAAATCTACCCTCCAACTCCAAGTCCACCTTCCAACTTCAAATCCACCCTCCAAATCCAAATCCACTATCCAACTCCAACTCCACCCTCCAACTCAACCCTCCAACTCCAAATCCATCCTCCAACTCAACCCTCCAACTCCAAATCCACCCTCCAACTGCAAATCTACCCTTCAACTCCACATCCACCCTCCAACTCCAAATCCACCCTCCAACTCCAAATACACCCTCCAACTCTAAATCCACCCACCAACTCCACCCTCCAACTCCACCCTCCAAATCCTCCCAACTCCAAATCCACCCTCCAACTCCAAATCCACCCTCCAACTCAAATCCACCCTCCAACACCAAATCCACCCTCCAACTCCAAATCCACCCTCCAACTCCACCCTCGAAATCCACCCTCCAACTCCACCCTCCAACTCCAACTCCACCCTCCAACTCAAAATCCACCCTCCAACTCCACCCTCCACCCTCCAACTACAAATCCACCCTCCAACCCCAAAATCACCCTGCAACTTCAAATCCACCCTCAAACTCCAAATCCACCCTCCAACTACAAATCCACCCTCCAACTCCAAATCCACCCTCCAACTCCACCCTCAAACTCCACCCTCCAACTTCACCCTCCAACTCCAAATCCTCCCTCCAACTCCAAATCCACCCTCCAACTCCACCCTCCAACTCCACTCTCCTACTCCAAATCCACCATCCAACTCCAAATGTACCATCCAACTCCAAATCCATCCTGCAACTCTAAATTCACCCTCCAACTCCAATTCAACTCTCCAACTCCACCCTCCAACTCCACCCTCCAACTCTACCCTCCAACTCCACCCTCCAACTCCAAATCCTCCCTCCAACTCCAAAACCACCCTCCAACTCCACCCTCCTACTCCAAATCCACCCTCCAACTCCAAATCCACCCTCCAACTCCAAATCTACTCTCCAACTCCAAATCCACCCTCAAACTCCAAATCCACCCTCGAACTCCAACCTCCAACTCCAACTCCACCCTCCAACTCCAAATCCACCCTCCAACTCCGTCCCCCAACTCCACACTCCAACTCCACCTTCCAACTCCAAATCCACCCTCCAACCCGAAAATCCCCCTGCAACTCCAAATCCACCCTCCAACTCCAAATCCACCCTCCAACTTCAAATCCACCCTCCAACTACAAATCCACCCTCCAACTCCAACTCTACCCTCCAACTCCAAATTCACCCTCCAACTCCAAATCGACCCTCCAACTCCAAATTCACCCTCCAACTCCACCCTCCAACTCCACCCTCCAACTCAACCCTCCAACTCCACCCTCAAACTCCACCCTCCAGCTTCAGCCTCCAACTCCAAATCCTCCCTCCAACTCCAAATCCATCCTCCAACTCCACCCTCCTACTCCAAATCCACCATCCAACTACAAATCCACCCTGCAACTCCACCCTCCAACTCCAAATCTACCCTTTAACTCCAAATCCACCCCCCAACTCCAAATCCACCCTCCAACTCCAAACTTCAACTCCAAATCCACCCTCCAACTCCAAATATACCATCCAACTCCAAATCCTTCCTGCAACTCTAAATTCCCCCTCCAACTCCAAATCTACCCTCCAACTCCAAGTCCACCTTCCAACTTCAAATCCACCCTCCAAATCCAAATACACCCTCCAACTCCAACTCTACCCTCCAACTCAACCCTCCAACTCCAAATCCATCCTCCAACTCAACCCTCCAACTCCAAATCCACCCTCCAACTCCAAATCTACCCTTCAACTCCAAATCCACCCTCTAACTCCAAATCCACACTCCAACTCCAAATACACCCTCCAACTCTAAATCCACCCACCAACTCCACCCTCCAACTCCACACTCCAAATCCTCCCTCCAGCTCCAAACCCACCCTCCAACTCCAAATCCACCCTCCCACTACACCCTCCAACTCAAATCCACCCTCCAACACCAAATCCACCCTCCAACTCCAAATCCACCCTCCAACTCCACCCTCGAAATCCACCCTCCAACTCCAACTGCACCCTCCAACTCCACCCTCCAACTCAAAATCTACCCTCCAACTCCACCCTCCAACTCCACCCTCCAACTTCACCCTCCAACTCCAAATCCTCCCTCCAACTCCAAATCCACCCTCCAACTCCACCCTCCAACTCCACTCTCCTACTCCAAATCCACCATCCAACTCCAAATCTACCATCCAACTCCAAATCCATCCTGCAACTCTAAATTCACCCTCCAACTCCAATTCAACCCTCCAACTCCACCCTCCAACTCCAAATCCACCCTCCAGCTCCATCCTCCAACTCCACACTCCAACTCCACCCTCCAACTCCAAAACCACCCTCCAACCCCAAAATCTCCCTGTAACTCCAAATCCACCCTCCAACTCGAAATCCACTATCCGATTCCAAATCTACCCTCCAACTCCAAATCCACCCTCCAACTACATATCCACCCTCCAACTCCAAATCCACCCTCTTACTCCAACTCCATCCTCTAACTCCACCCTCCAAATCCACCCTCCAACTCAAAATCCCCCCTCCAACTCAAAATCTACCCTCCAACTCCAAATCCACCCTCCAATTCCAAATCCACCCTCCAACTCCAAATACACCCTCGTACTCTAAATCCACCCACCAACTCCACCCTCCAACTCCACCCTCCAAATCCTCCCTCCAAGTCCAAATCCACCCTCCAACTCCAAATCCACCCTCCGACTACACCCTCCAACTCCAAATCCACCCTCCAACACCAAATCCACGCTCCAACTCCAAATCCACCCTCCAACTCCAAATCCACCCTCCAACTCCACCCTCCAACTCCAACTCCACCCTCCAACTCCAACTCCACCCTCTAACTCAAAATCCACCCTCCAACTTCAACTCCACCCCCAACCCCAAAATCACCCTGCAACTTCAAATCCACCCTCAAACTCCAAATCCACCCTCCAACTACTAATCCACCCTCCAAGTCCAAATCCACCCTCCAACTCCACCCTCCAACTCCACCCTCAAACTCCACCCTCCAACTTCACCCTCCAACTCCAAATTCTCCCTCCAACTCCAAATCCACCCTCCAACTCCACCCTCCTACTCCAAATCCACCATCCAACTCCAAATCTACCATCCAACTCCAAATCCTTCCTGCAACTCTAAATTCGCCCGCCAACTCCAATTCAACCCTCCAACTCAACCCTCCAACTCCACCCTCCAACTCCACCCTCCAACTTCACCCTCCAACTCCAAATCCTCCCTCCAACTCCAAAACCACCCTCCAACTCCACCCTCCTACTCCAAATCCACCCTCCAACTCCAAATCCACCCTCCAACTCCAAATCTACTCTCCAACTCCAAATCCACCCTCAAACTCCAAATCCACTCTCCAACTCCAACCTCCAACTCCGACTCCACCCTCCAACTCCAAATCCACCCTCCAACTCCGTCCTCCAACTCCACACTCCAACTCCACCTTCCTACTCCAAATCCACCCTCCAACCCGAAAATCACCCTGCAACTCTAAATCCACCCTCCAATTCCAAATCCACCCTCCAACTTCAATCCACCCTTTAACTACAAATCCACCCTCCAACTCCAACTCCACCCTCCAATTCCAAATATACCCTCCAACTCCAAATCCCCCCTCCAACTCCAAATCCACCCTCCAATTCCACTCTTCAACTACACCCTCCATCTCTAATCCACCCTCTAACTCCAAATCCACCCTCCAACTCCAAATCCACCCTCAAACTCAACCCTCCAACTCCAAATCCACAATCCAACTCCAAATCCACCCTCCAACTCTAACTCCACCCTCCAACTCCAAATCCACCCTCCAATTCCAAATCCACCCTTCAACTCCCAATTCACCCTTCAACTCCTCCCTCCAAATCCACCCTCCAAATCCACCCTCCAACTCCACCCTCCAACTCCACCCTCCCACTCCAAATACACCCTCCAACTCTAAATCCAGACTCCAACTCTAACTCCACCCTCCAACTTCAAATCCACCCTCCCACTCTAAATCCACCCTCCAACTCCACCCTCCAACTCCAACTCCACCCTCCAACTCCAAATTCACCCTCCAACTCCAAATCGACCCTCTAACTCCAAATCCACCCTCCAACTCCAAATCCACCCTCCAACTCCACCCTCAAACTCAACCCTCCAACTCCACCCTCAAACTCCACCCTCCAACTTCACCCTCCAACTTCACCCTCCAAATCCAAATCCTTCCTCCAACTCCAAATCCACCCTCCAACTCCAACCTCCAACTCCACCCTCCTACTCCAAATCCACCATCCAACTCCAAATCCACCTGACAACTCCACCCTCCAACTCCAAATCTACCCTTTAACTCCAAATCCACCCCCCAACTCCAAATCCACCCTCCAACTCCAAACTCCAACTCCAAATCCACCCTCCAACTCCAAATATACCATCCAACTCCAAATCCTTCCTGCAACTCTAAATTCACCCTCCAACTCCAAATCTACCCTCCAAGTCCACCTTCCAACTTCAAATCCACCCTCCAACTACAAATCCACCCTCCAACTCCAACTCTACCCTCCAACTCCAAATTCACCCTCCAACTCCAAATCGACCCTCCAACTCCAAATTCACCCTCCAACTCCACCCTCCAACTCCACCCTCCAACTCAACCCTCCAACTCCACCCTCAAACTCCACCCTCCAACTTCACCCTCCAACTCCAAATCCTCCCTCCAACTCCAAATCCACCCTCCAACTCCACCCTCCTACTCCAAATCCACCATCCAACTCCAAATCCACCCTGCAACTCCACCCTCCAACTCCAAATCTACCCTTTAACTCCAAATCCACCCCCCAAATCCAAATCCACCCTCCAACTCCAAACTTCAACTCCAAATCAACCCTCCAACTCCAAATATACCATCCAACTCCAAATCCTTCCTGCAACTCTAAATTCCCCCTCCAACTCCAAATCTACCCTCCAACTCCAAGTCCACCTTCCAACTTCAAATCCACCCTCCAAATCCAAATACACCCTCCAACTCCAACTCTACCCTCCAACTCAACCCTTCAACTCCAAATCCATCCTCCAACTCAACCCTCCAAATCCAAATACACCCTCCAACTCCAACTCTACCCTCCAACTCAACCCTCCAACTCCAAATCCATCCTCCAACTCAACCCTCCAACTCCAAATCCACCCTCCAACTCCAAATCTACCCTTCAACTCCAAATCCACCCTCCAACTCCAAATCCACACTCCAACTCCAAATACACCCTCCAACTCTAAATCCACCCACCAACTCCACCCTCCAACTCCACACTCCAAATCCTCCCTCCAACTCCAAATCCACCCTCCAACTCCAAATCCGCCCTCCGACTACACCCTCCAACTCAAATCCACCCTCCAACACCAAATCCACCCTCCAACTCCAAATCCACCCTCCAACTCCACCCTCGAAATCCACCCTCCAACTCCAACTGCACCCTCCAACTCCAACTCCACCCTCCAACTCAAAATCCACCCTCCAAATTCACCCTCCACCCTCCAACTATAAATCCACCCTCCAACCCCAAAATCACCCTGCAACTTCAAATCCACCGTCAAACTCCAAATCCAACCTCCAACTACAAATCCACCCTCCAACTCCAAATCCACCCTCCAACTCCACCCTCCAACTCCACCCTCCAACTCCACCCTCCAACTTCACCCTCCAACTCCAAATCCTCCCTCCAACTCCAAATCCACCCTCCAACTCCACCCTCCAACTCCACTCTCCTACTCCAAATCCACCATCCAACTCCAAATCTACCATCCAACTCCAAATCCATCCTGCAACTCTAAATTCACCCTCCAACTCCAATTCAACCCTCCAACTCCACCCTCCAACTCCAAATCCACCCTCCAGCCCCATCCTCCAATTCCACACTCCAACTCCACCCTCCAACTCCAAAACCACCCTCCAACCCCAAAATCTCCCTGTAACTCCAAATCCACCCTCCAACTCGAAATCCACTATCCGATTCCAAATCTACCCTCCAACTCCAAATCCACCCTCCAACTACATATCCACCCTCCAACTCCAAATCCACCCTCTTACTCCAACTCCATCCTCTAACTCCACCCTCCAAATCCACCCTCCAACTCAAAATCCCCCCTCCAACTCAAAATCTACCCTCCAACTCCAAATCCACCCTCCAACTCCAAATCCACCCTCCAACTCCAAATACACCCTCCAACTCTAAATCCACCCACCAACTCCACCCTCCAACTCCACCCTCCAAATCCTCCCTCCAAGTCCAAATCCACCCTCCAACTCCAAATCCACCCTCAGACTACACCCTCCAACTCCAAATCCACCCTCCAACACCAAATCCACCCTCCAACTCCAAATCCACCCTCCAACTCCAAATCCACCCTCCAACTCCACCCTCCAACTCCAACTCCACCCTCCAACTCCAACTCCACCCTCTAACTCAAAATCCACCCTCCAACTTCAACTCCACCCTCCACCCTCCAACTACAAATCCACCCCCAACCCCAAAATCACCCTGCAACTTCAAATCCACCCTCAAACTCCAAATCCACCCTCCAACTACAAATCCACCCTCCAAGTCCAAATCCACCCTCCAACTCCACCCTCCAACTCCACCCTCAAACTCCACCCTCCAACTTCACCCTCCAACTCCAAATTCTCCCTCCAACTCCAAATCCACCCTCCAACTCCACTCTCCAACTCCAAATCCACCCTCAAACTCCAAATCCACTCTCCAACTCCAACCTCCAACTCCAACTCCACCCTCCAACTCCAAATCCACCCTCCAACTCCGTCCTCCAACTCCACACTCCAACTCCACCTTCCTACTCCAAATCCACCCTCCAACCTGAAAATCACCCTGCAACTCCAAATCCACCCTCCAATTCCAAATCCACCCTCCAACTTCAAATCCACCCTTTAACTACAAATCCACCCTCCAACTCCAACTCCACCCTCCAATTCCAAATATACCCTCCAACTCCAAATCCCCCCTCCAACTCCAAATCCACCCTCCAATTCCACTCTTCAACTACACCCTCCATCTCCAATCCACCCTCTAACTCCAAATCCACCCTCCAACTCCAAATCCACCCTCAAACTCAACCCTCCAACTCCAAATCCACAATCCAACTCCAAATCCACCCTCCAACTCTAACTCCACCCTCCAACTCCAAATCCACCCTCCAATTCCAAATCCACCCTTCAACTCCCAATTCACCCTTCAACTCCTCCCTCCAAATCCACCCTCCAAATCCACCCTCCAACTCCACCCTCCAACTCCACCCTCCCACTCCAAATACACCCTCCAACTCTAAATCCAGACTCCAACTCTAACTCCACCCTCCAACTTCAAATCCACCCTCACACTCTAAATCCACCCTCCAACTCCACCCTCCAACTCCAACTCCACCCTCCAACTCCAAATTCACCCTCCAACTCCAAATCGACCCTCTAACTCCAAATCCACCCTCCAACTCCAAATCCACCCTCCAACTCCACCCTCCAACTCAACCCTCCAACTCCACCCTCAAACTCCACCCTCCAACTTCACCCTCCAACTTCACCCTCCAAATCCAAATCCTTCCTCCAACTCCAAATCCACCCTCCAACTCCAACCTCCAACTCCACCCTCCTACTCCAAATCCACCATCCAACTCCAAATCCACCTGACAACTCCACCCTCCAACTCCAAATCTACCCTTTAACTCCAAATCCACCCCCCAACTCCAAATCCACCCTCCAACTCCAAACTCCAACTCCAAATCCACCCTCCAACTCCAAATATACCATCCAACTCCAAATCCTTCCTGCAACTCTAAATTCACCCTCCAACTCCAAATCTACCCTCCAACTCCAAGTCCACCTTCCAACTTCAAATCCACCCTCCAAATCCAAATACACCCTCCAACTCCAACTCCACCCTCCAACTCAACCCTCCAACTCCAAATCCACCCTCCAACTCCAAATCCACCCTCCAACTCCACCCTCCAACTCAACCCTCCAACTCCACCCTCAAACTCCACCCTCCAACTTCACCCTCCAACTCCAAATCCTTCCTCCAACTCCAAATCCACCCTCCAACTCCACCCTCCTACTCCAAATCTACCATCCAACTCCAAATCCACCCGGCAATTCCACCCTCCAACTCCAAATCTACCCTTTAACTCCAAATTCACCCCCCAACTCCAAATCCACCCTCTAACTCCAAACTCCAACTCCAAATCCACCCTCCAACTCCAAATATACCATCCAACTCCAAATCCTTCCTGCAACTCTAAATTCACCCTCCAACTCCAAATCTACCCTCCAAATCCAAAAACACCCTCCAACTCCAACTCCACCCTCCAACTCAACCCTCCAACTCCACATCCATCCTCCAACTCAACTCTCCAACTCCAAATCCACCCTCCAACTCCAACTCCACCCTCCAACTCCAAATCCACCCTCCAACTCCAAATCCACCCTCCAACTCCACCCTACAACTCCACCCACAAACTTCAAATCCACCCTGCAACTCCAAATCCACCCTCTAACTCCAATTCAACCCTCCAACTCCACCCTCCAACTCCACCCTCCAACTCCACCCTCCAACTCTACCCTCCAACTTCACCCTCCAACTCCAAATCCTCCTTCCAACTCCAAAACCACCCTCCAACTCCACCCTCCTACTCCAAATCCACCCTCCAACTCCAAATCCACCCTCCAACTCCAGATCTACTCCCCAACTCCAAATCCACCCTCAAACTCCAAATCCACCCTCCAACTCCAACCTCCAACTCCACCCTCCAACTCCAAATCCACCTTCCAACCCCGTCCTCCAACTCCACCCTCCAACTCCAAATATACCATCCAACTCCAAATCCTTCCTGCAACTCTAAATTCCCCCTCCAACTCCAAATCTACCCTCCAACTCCAAGTCCACCTTCCAACTTCAAATCCACCCTCCAAATCCAAATACACCCTCCAACTCCAACTCTACCCTCCAACTCAACCCTCCAACTCCAAATCCATCCTCCAACTCAACCCTCCAACTCCAAATCCACCCTCCAACTCCAAATCCACACTCCAACTCCAAATACACCCTCCAACTCTAAATCCACCCACCAACTCCACCCTCCAACTCCACACTCCAAATCCTCCCTCCAGCTCCAAACCCACCCTCCAACTCCAAATCCACCCTCCGACTACACCTTCCAACTCAAATCCACCCTCCAACACCAAATCCACCCTCCAACTCCAAATCCACCCTCCAACTCCACCCTCGAAATCCACCCTCCAACTCCAACTGCACCCTCCAACTCCACCCTCCAACTCAAAATCTACCCTCCAACTCCACCCTCCAACTCCACCCTCCAACTTCACCCTCCAACTCCAAATCCTCCCTCCAACTCCAAATCCACCCTCCAACTCCACCCTCCAACTCCACTCTCCTACTCCAAATCCACCATCCAACTCCAAATCTACCATCCAACTCCAAATCCATCCTGCAACTCTAAATTCACCCTCCAACTCCAATTCAACCCTCCAACTCCACCCTCCAACTCCAAATCCACCCTCCAGCTCCATCCTCCAACTCCACACTCCAACTCCACCCTCCAACTCCAAAACCACCCTCCAACCCCAAAATCTCCCTGTAACTCCAAATCCACCCTCCAACTCGAAATCCACTATCCGATTCCAAATCTACCCTCCAACTCCAAATCCACCCTCCAACTACATATCCACCCTCCAACTCCAAATCCACCCTCTTACTCCAACTCCATCCTCTAACTCCACCCTCCAAATCCACCCTCCAACTCAAAATCCCCCCTCCAACTCAAAATCTACCCTCCAACTCCAAATCCACCCTCCAATTCCAAATCCACCCTCCAACTCCAAATACACCCTCCAACTCTAAATCCACCCACCAACTCCACCCTCCAACTCCACCCTCCAAATCCTCCCTCCAAGTCCAAATCCACCCTCCAACTCCAAATCCACCCTCCGACTACACCCTCCAACTCCAAATCCACCCTCCAACACCAAATCCACGCTCCAACTCCAAATCCACCCTCCAACTCCAAATCCACCCTCCAACTCCACCCTCCAACTCCAAATCCACCCTCCAACTCCACCCTCCTACTCCAAATCTACCATCCAACTCCAAATCCACCCGGCAATTCCACCCTCCAACTCCAAATCTACCCTTTAACTCCAAATTCACCCCCCAACTCCAAATCCACCCTCTAACTCCAAACTCCAACTCCAAATCCACCCTCCAACTCCAAATATACCATCCAACTCCAAATCCTTCCTGCAACTCTAAATTCACCCTCCAACTCCAAATCTACCCTCCAAATCCAAAAACACCCTCCAACTCCAACTCCACCCTCCAACTCAACCCTCCAACTCCACATCCATCCTCCAACTCAACTCTCCAACTCCAAATCCACCCTCCAACTCCAACTCCACCCTCCAACTCCAAATCCACCCTCCAACTCCAAATCCACCCTCCAACTCCACCCTACAACTCCACCCACAAACTTCAAATCCACCCTGCAACTCCAAATCCACCCTCTAACTCCAATTCAACCCTCCAACTCCACCCTCCAACTCCACCCTCCAACTCCACCCTCCAACTCTACCCTCCAACTTCACCCTCCAACTCCAAATCCTCCTTCCAACTCCAAAACCACCCTCCAACTCCACCCTCCTACTCCAAATCCACCCTCCAACTCCAAATCCACCCTCCAACTCCAGATCTACTCCCCAACTCCAAATCCACCCTCAAACTCCAAATCCACCCTCCAACTCCAACCTCCAACTCCACCCTCCAACTCCAAATCCACCTTCCAACCCCGTCCTCCAACTCCACCCTCCAACTCCAAATATACCATCCAACTCCAAATCCTTCCTGCAACTCTAAATTCCCCCTCCAACTCCAAATCTACCCTCCAACTCCAAGTCCACCTTCCAACTTCAAATCCACCCTCCAAATCCAAATACACCCTCCAACTCCAACTCTACCCTCCAACTCAACCCTCCAACTCCAAATCCATCCTCCAACTCAACCCTCCAACTCCAAATCCACCCTCCAACTCCAAATCCACACTCCAACTCCAAATACACCCTCCAACTCTAAATCCACCCACCAACTCCACCCTCCAACTCCACACTCCAAATCCTCCCTCCAGCTCCAAACCCACCCTCCAACTCCAAATCCACCCTCCGACTACACCTTCCAACTCAAATCCACCCTCCAACACCAAATCCACCCTCCAACTCCAAATCCACCCTCCAACTCCACCCTCGAAATCCACCCTCCAACTCCAACTGCACCCTCCAACTCCACCCTCCAACTCAAAATCTACCCTCCAACTCCACCCTCCAACTCCACCCTCCAACTTCACCCTCCAACTCCAAATCCTCCCTCCAACTCCAAATCCACCCTCCAACTCCACCCTCCAACTCCACTCTCCTACTCCAAATCCACCATCCAACTCCAAATCTACCATCCAACTCCAAATCCATCCTGCAACTCTAAATTCACCCTCCAACTCCAATTCAACCCTCCAACTCCACCCTCCAACTCCAAATCCACCCTCCAGCTCCATCCTCCAACTCCACACTCCAACTCCACCCTCCAACTCCAAAACCACCCTCCAACCCCAAAATCTCCCTGTAACTCCAAATCCACCCTCCAACTCGAAATCCACTATCCGATTCCAAATCTACCCTCCAACTCCAAATCCACCCTCCAACTACATATCCACCCTCCAACTCCAAATCCACCCTCTTACTCCAACTCCATCCTCTAACTCCACCCTCCAAATCCACCCTCCAACTCAAAATCCCCCCTCCAACTCAAAATCTACCCTCCAACTCCAAATCCACCCTCCAATTCCAAATCCACCCTCCAACTCCAAATACACCCTCCAACTCTAAATCCACCCACCAACTCCACCCTCCAACTCCACCCTCCAAATCCTCCCTCCAAGTCCAAATCCACCCTCCAACTCCAAATCCACCCTCCGACTACACCCTCCAACTCCAAATCCACCCTCCAACACCAAATCCACGCTCCAACTCCAAATCCACCCTCCAACTCCAAATCCACCCTCCAACTCCACCCTCCAACTCCAACTCCACCCTCCAACTCCAACTCCACCCTCTAACTCAAAATCCACCCTCCAACTTCAACTCCACCCTCCAACTACAAATCCACCCCCAACCCCAAAATCACCCTGCAACTTCAAATCCACCCTCAAACTCCAAATCCACCCTCCAACTACAAATCCACCCTCCAAGTCCAAATCCACCCTCCAACTCCACCCTCCAACTCCACCCTCAAACTCCACCCTCCAACTTCACCCTCCAACTCCAAATTCTCCCTCCAACTCCAAATCCACCCTCCAACTCCACCCTCCTACTCCAAATCCACCATCCAACTCCAAATCCTTCCTGCAACTCTAAATTCGCCCGCCAACTCCAATTCAACCCTCCAACTCAACCCTCCAACTCCACCCTCCAACTCCACCCTCCAACTTCACCCTCCAACTCCAAATCCTCCCTCCAACTCCAAAACCACCCTCCAACTCCACCCTCCTACTCCAAATCCACCCTCCAACTCCAAATCCACCCTCCAACTCCAAATCTACTCTCCAACTCCAAATCCACCCTCAAACTCCAAATCCACTCTCCAACTCCAACCTCCAACTCCGACTCCACCCTCCAACTCCAAATCCACCCTCCAACTCCGTCCTCCAACTCCACACTCCAACTCCACCTTCCTACTCCAAATCCACCCTCCAACCCGAAAATCACCCTGCAACTCCAATCCACCCTCCAATTCCAAATCCACCCGCCAACTTCAAATCCACCCTTTAACTACAAATCCACCCTCCAACTCCAACTCCACCCTCCAATTCCAAATATACCCTCCAACTCCAAATCCCCCCTCCAACTCCAAATCCACCCTCCAATTCCACTCTTCAACTACACCCTCCATCTCTAATCCACCCTCTAACTCCAAATCCACCCTCCCAACTCCAAATCCACCCTCAAACTCAACCCTCCAACTCCAAATCCACAATCCAACTCCAAATCCACCCTCCAACTCTAACTCCACCCTCCAACTCCAAATCCACCCTCCAATTCCAAATCCACCCTTCAACTCCCAATTCACCCTTCAACTCCTCCCTCCAAATCCACCCTCCAAATCCACCCTCCAACTCCACCCCTCCAACTCCACCCTCCCACTCCAAATACACCCTCCAACTCTAAATCCAGACTCCAACTCTAACTCCACCCTCCAACTTCAAATCCACCCTCCCACTCTAAATCCACCCTCCAACTCCACCCTCCAACTCCAACTCCACCCTCCAACTCCAAATCGACCCTCTAACTCCAAATCCACCCTCCAACTCCAAATCCACCCTCCAACTCCACCTCAAACTCAACCCTCCAACTCCACCCTCAAACTCCACCCTCCAACTTCACCCTCCAACTTCACCCTCCCAAATCCAAATCCTTCCTCCAACCCAAATCCACCCTCCAACTCCAACCTCCAACTCCACCCTCCTACTCCAAATCCACCATCCAACTCCAAATCCACCTGACAACTCCACCCTCCCAACTCCAAATCTACCCTTTAACTCCAAATCCACCCCCCAACTCCAAATCCACCCTCCAACTCCAAACTCCAACTCCAAATCCACCCTCCAACTCCAAATATACCATCCAACTCCAAATCCTTCCTGCAACTCTAATTCACCCTCCAACTCCAAATCTACCCTCCAACTCCAAGTCCACCTTCCAACTTCAAATCCACCCTCCAACTACAAATCCACCCTCCAACTCCAACTCTACCCTCCAACTCCAAATTCACCCTCCAACTCCAAATCGACCCTCCAACTCCAATGTCACCCTCCAACTCCACCCTCCAACTCCACCCTCCACTCAACCCTCCAACTCCACCCTCAAACTCCACCCTCCAACTTCACCCTCCAACTCCAAATCCTCCCTCCAACTCCAAATCCACCCTCCAACTCCACCCTCCTACTCCAAATCCACCATCCAACTCCAAATCCACCCTGCACTCCACCCTCCAACTCCAAATCTACCCTTTAACTCCAAATCCACCCCCCAAATCCAAATCCACCCTCCAACTCCAAACTTCAACTCCAATCAACCCTCCAACTCCAAATATACCATCCAACTCCAAATCCTTCCTGCAACTCTAAATTCCCCCTCCAACTCCAAATCTACCCTCCACTCCAAGTCCACCTTCCAACTTCAAATCCACCCTCCAAATCCAAATACACCCTCCAACTCCAACTCTACCCTCCAACTCAACCCTTCAACTCCAAATCCATCCTCCAACTCAACCCTCCAAATCCAAATACACCCTCCAACTCCAACTCTACCCTCCAACTCAACCCTCCAACTCCAAATCCATCCTCCAACTCAACCCTCCAACTCCAAATCCACCCTCCAACTCCAAATCTACCCTTCAACTCCAAATCCACCCTCCCAACTCCAAATCCACACTCCAACTCCAAATACACCCTCCAACTCTAAATCCACCCACCAACTCCACCCTCCAACTCCACACTCCAAATCCTCCCTCCAACTCCAAATCCACCCTCCAACTCCAAATCCGCCCTCCGACTACACCCTCCAACTCAAATCCACCCTCCAACACCAAATCCACCCTCCAACTCCAAATCCACCCTCCAACTCCACCCTCGAAATCCACCCTCCAACTCCAACTGCACCCTCCAACTCCAACTCCACCCTCCAACTCAAAATCCACCCTCCAAATTCACCCGCCACCCTCCAACTATAAATCCACCCTCCAACCCCAAAATCACCCTGCAAATTCAAATCCACCGACAACTCCCAATCCACCCCTCCAACTACAAATCCACCCTCCAACTCCAAATCCACCCTCCAACTCCACCCTCCAACTCCACCCTCCAACTCCACCCCCTCCAACTTCACCCTCCAACTCCAAATCCTCCCTCCAACTCCAAATCCACCCTCCAACTCCACCCCCCAACTCCACTCTCCTACTCCAAATCCACCATCCAACTCCAAATCTACCATCCAACTCCAAATCCATCCTGCAACTCTAAATCACCCTCCAACTCCAATTCAACCCTCCAACTCCACCCTCCAACTCCAAATCCACCCTCCACCCCATCCTCCATGCCACACTCAAGCTCCACCCTCCACTCCAAAACCACCCTCCAACCCCAAAATCTCCCTGTAACTCCAATCCACCCTCCAACTCGAAATCCACTCATCCGATTCCAATCTACCCTCCAACTCCAATCCACCCTCCAACTACATATCCACCCTCCAACTCCAAATCCACCCTCTACTCCAACTCCATCCTCTACTCCACCCTCCAAATCCACCCTCCCAACTCAAAATCCCCCCTCCAACCTCAAATCTACCCTCCAACTCCAAATCCACCCTCCAACTCCAAATCCACCCTCCAACTCCAAATACACCCTCCAACGCTAAATCCACCCACCAACTCCACCCTCCAACTCCACCCTCCAAATCCTCCCTCCAAGTCAAATCCACCCTCCAACTCCAAATCCACCCTCCAACTCCAAATCCACCCTCCAACTCCACCCTCCAACTCCAACTCCACCCTCCAACTCCAACTCCACCCTCTAACTCAAAATCCACCCTCCAACTTCAACTCCACCCTCCACCCTCCAACTACAAATCCACCCCCAACCCCAAAATCACCCTGCAACTTCAAATCCACCCTCAAACTCCAAATCCACCCTCCAACTACAAATCCACCCTCCAAGTCCAAATCCACCCTCCAACTCCACCCTCCAACTCCACCCTCAAACTCCACCCTCCAACTTCACCCTCCAACTCCAAATTCTCCCTTCAACTCCAAATCCACCCTCCAACTCCACCCTCCTACTCCAAATCCACCATCCAACTCCAAATCTACCATCAAACTCCAATTCCTTCCTGCAACTCTAAATTCGCCCGCCAACTCCAATTCAACCCTCCAACTCAACCCTCCAACTCCACCCTCCAACTCCACCCTCCAACTTCACCCTCCAACTCCAAATCCTCCCTCCAACTCCAAACCACCCTCCAACTCCTCCCTCCTACTCCAAATCCACCCTCCAACTCCAAATCCACCCTCCAACTCCAAATCTACTCTCCAACTCCAAATCCACCCTCAAACTCCAAATCCACTCTCCAACTCCAACCTCCAACTCCAACTCCACCCTCCAACTCCAAATCCACCCTCCAACTCCGTCCTCCAACTCCACACTTCAACTCCACCTTCCTACTCCAAATCCACCCTCCAACCTGAAAATCACCCTGCAACTCCAAATCCACCCTCCAATTCCAAATCCACCCTCCAACTTCAAATCCACCCTTTAACTACAAATCCACCCTCCAACTCCAACTCCACCCTCCAATTCCAAATATACCCTCCAACTACAAATCCCCCCTCCAACTCCAAATCCACCCTCCAATTCCACTCTTCAACTACACCCTCCATCTCCAATCCACCCTCTAACTCCAAATCCACCCTCCAACTCCAAATCCACCCTCAAACTCAACCCTCCAACTCCAAATCCACAATCCAACTCCAAATCCACCCTCCAACTCTAACTCCACCCTCCAACTCCAAATCCACCCTCCAATTCCAAATCCACCCTTCAACTCCCAATTCACCCTTCAACTCCTCCCTCCAAATCCACCCTCCAAATCCACCCTCCAACTCCACCCTCCAACTCCACCCTCCCACTCCAAATACACCCTCCAACTCTAAATCCAGACTCCAACTCTAACTCCACCCTCCAACTTCAAATCCACCCTCCCACTCTAAATCCACCCTCCAACTCCACCCTCGAACTCCAACTCCACCCTCCAACTCCAAATTCACCCTCCAACTCCAAATCGACCCTCTAACTCCAAATCCACCCTCCAACTCCAAATCCACCCTCCAACTCCACCCTCCAACTCAACCCTCCAACTCCACCCTCAAACTCCACCCTCCAACTTCACCCTCCAACTTCACCCTCCAAATCCAAATCCTTCCTCCAACTCCAAATCCACCCTCCAACTCCAACCTCCAACTCCACCCTCCTACTCCAAATCCACCATCCAACTCCAAATCCACCTGACAACTCCACCCTCCAACTCCAAATCTACCCTTTAACTCCAAATCCACCCCCCAACTCCAAATCCACCCTCCAACTCCAAACTCCAACTCCAAATCCACCCTCCAACTCCAAATATACCATCCAACTCCAAATCCTTCCTGCAACTCTAAATTCACCCTCCAACTCCAAATCTACCCTCCAACTCCAAGTCCACCTTCCAACTTCAAATCCACCCTCCAAATCCAAATACACCCTCCAACTCCAACTCCACCCTCCAACTCAACCCTCCAACTCCAAATCCACCCTCCAACTCCAAATCCACCCTCCAACTCCACCCTCCAACTCAACCCTCCAACTCCACCCTCAAACTCCACCCTCCAACTTCACCCTCCAACTCCAAATCCTTCCTCCAACTCCAAATCCACCCTCCAACTCCACCCTCCTACTCAAAATCTACCATCCAACTCCAAATCCACCCGGCAACTCCACCCTCCAACTCCAAATCTACCCTTTAACTCCAAATTCACCCCCCAACTCCAAATCCACCCTCTAACTCCAAACTCCAACTCCAAATCCACCCTCCAACTCCAAATATACCATCCAACTCCAAATCCTTCCTGCAACTCTAAATTCACCCTCCAACTCCAAATCTACCCTCCAAATCCAAATACACCCTCCAACTCCAACTCCACCCTCCAACTCAACCCTCCAACTCCACATCCATCCTCCAACTCAACTCTCCAACTCCAAATCCACCCTCCAACTCCAACTCCACCCTCCAACTCCAAATCCACCCTCCAACTCCAAATCCACCCTCCAACTCCAAATCCACCCTCCAACTCCACCCTACAACTCCACCCACAAACTTCAAATCCACCCTGCAACTCCAAATCCACCCTCTAACTCCAATTCAACCCTCCAACTCCACCCTCCAACTCCACCCTCCAACTCCACCCTCCAACTCTACCCTCCAACTTCACCCTCCAACTCCAAATCCTCCTTCCAACTCCAAAACCACCCTCCAACTCCACCCTCCTACTCCAAATCCACCCTCCAACTCCAAATCCACCCTCCAACTCCAGATCTACTCCCCAACTCCAAATCCACCCTCAAACTCCAAATCCACCCTCCAACTCCAACCTCCAACTCCACCCTCCAACTCCAAATCCACCTTCCAACTCCGTCCTCCAACTCCACACTCCAACTCCACCTTCCAACTCCAAATCCACCCTCCAACCCGAAAATCACCCTGCAACTCCAAATCCACCCTCCAACTCCAAATCCACCCTCCAACTCCAAATCCACCCTCCAACTTCAAATCCACCCTCCAACTACAAATCCACCCTCCAACTCCAACTCCACCCTCCAATTCCAAATATACCCTCCAACTCCAAATCCCCCCTCCTACTCCAAATCCAACCTCCAATTTCACCCTTCAACTACACCCTCCATCTCCAATCCACCCTCTAACTCCAAATCCACCCTCCAACTCCAAATCCACCCTTCAACTCAACCTCCAACTCCAAATCCACCATCCAACTCCAAATCCACCCTCCAACTCTAACTCTACCCTCCAACTCCAAATCCACCCTCCAATTTCAAATCCACCCTCCAACTCCCAATCCACCCTCCAACTCCACCCTCAAACTCCACCCTCCAACTTCACCCTCCAACTTCACCCTCCAACTCCAAATCCTTCCTCCAACTCCAAATCCACCCTCCAACTTCACCCTCCAACTCCACCCTCCTACTCCAAATCCACCATCCAACTCCCAATCCACCCAGCAACTCCACCCTCCAACTCCAAATCTACGCTTTAACTCCAAATCCACCCCCCAACTCCAAATCCACCCTCCAACTCCAAATATACCATCCAACTCCAAATCCTTCCTGCAACTCTAAATTCACCCTCCAACTCCAAATCTACCCTCCAACTCCAAGTCCACCTTCCAACTACAAATCCACCCTCCAACTCCAAATCCACCCTCCAACTCCACCCTCCAACTCCACCCTCCAACTTCACCCTCCAACTCCAAATCCTCCCTCCAACTCCAACTCCACCCTCCAAATCCTCCCTCCAACTCCAAATCCACCCTCCAACTCCAAATCCACCCTCCAACTCCACCCTCCAACTCCACCCTCAAACTCCACCCTCCAACTTCACCCTCCAACTCCAAATCCTCCCTCCGACTCCAAATCCACCCTCCAACTCCACCCTCCAACTCCACTCTCCTACTCCAAATCCACCATCCAACTCCAAATCTACCATCCAACTCCAAATCCATCCTGCAACTCTAAATTCACCCTCCAACTCCAATTCAACCCTCCAACTCCACCCTCCAACTCCCCCCTCCAACTCCTCCCTCCAACTTCACCCTCGAACTCCAAATCCTCCCTCCAACTCCAAAACCACCCTCCAACTCCACCTTCCTACTCTAAATCCACCCTCCAACTCCAAATCCACCCTCCAACTCCAAATCTACTCTCCAACTCCAAATCCACCCTCCAACTCCAAATCCACCCTCCAACTCCGTCCTCCAACTCCACACTCCAACTCCACCTTCCAACTCCAAATCCACCCTCCAACCCGAAAATCACCCTGCAACTCCAAATCCACCCTCCAACTCCAAATCCACCCTCCAACTTCAAATCCACCCTCCAACTACAAATCCACCCTCCAACTCCAACTCTACCCTCCAACTCCAAATTCACCCTGCAACTCCAAATCGACCCTCTAACTCCAAATCTACCCTCCACCCTCCAACTCCACCCTCCAACTCCACCCTCCAACTCCACCCTCCAACTCAACCCTCCAACTCCACCCTCAAACTCCACCCTCCAACTTCACCCTCCAACTCCAAATCCTCCCTCCAACTCCAAATCCACCCTCCAACTCCAACCTCCAACTCCATCCTTCTACTCCAAATCCACCATCCAACTCCAAATCCACCCTGCAACTCCGCCCTCCAACTCCAAATCTACTGTTTAACTCCAAATCCACCCCCAACTCCAAATCCACCCTCCAACTCCAAATATACCATCCAACTCCAAATCCTTCCTGCAACTCTAAATTCCCCCTCCAACTCCAAATCTACCCTCCAACTCCAAGTCCACCTTCCAACTTCAAATCCACCCTCCAAATCCAAATACACCCTCCAACTCCAACTCCACCCTCCAAATCCACCCTCCAACTCCAACTCCACCCTCCAACTCCCACTCCACCCTCCAACTCAAAATCCACCCTCCAACTTCAACTCCACCCTCCAACTCCACCCTCCAACTCCTAATCTACCCTCTAACTCCACCCTTCAACTCCACCCTCAAACTCCACCCTCCAACTCCACCCTCCAACTCCAAATCCAAATCCACCCTCCAGCTCCAAATCCACCCTCCAACTCTACCCTTCAACTCCACCTTCCAACTCCACCCTCCACCCTCTAACTACAAATCCACCCTCCAACCCCAAAATCACCCTGCAACTTCAAATCCACCCTCAAACTCCAAATCCACCCTCCAACTACAAATCCACCCTCCAACTCCAAATCCACCCTCCAACTCCACCCTCAAACTCCACCCTCCAACTTCACCCTCCAACTCCAAATCCTCCCTCCAACTCCAAATCCACCCTCCAACTCCACTCTCCTACTCCAAATCCACTATCCAACTCCAAATCTACCATCCAACTCCAAATCCTTCCTGCAACTCTAAATTCACCCTCCAACTCCAATTCAACCCTCCAACTCCACCCTCCAACTCCACCCTCCAACTCCATCCTCCAACTCCACCCTCCAACTCCAAATCCTCCCTCCTACTCCAAAACCACCCTCCAACTCCAAATCTACTCTCCAACTCCAAATCCACCCTCAAACTCCAAATCCACCCTCGAACTCCAACCTCCAACTCCAACTCCACCCTCCAACTCCAAATCCACCCTCCAACTCCAAATCCACCCTCCAACTCCAAATCCACCCTCCAACTCCGTCCTCCAACTCCATACTCCAACTCCACCTTCCAACTCCAAATCCACCCTCCAACCCGAAAATCACCCCCCAACTCCAAATCCACCCTCTAACTCCAAACTCCAACTCCAAATCCACCCTCCAACTCCAAATATACCATCCAACTCCAAATCCTTCCTGCAACTCTAAATTCACCCTCCAACTCCAAATCTACCCTCCAAATCCAAAAACACCCTCCAACTCCAACTCCACCCTCCAACTCAACCCTCCAACTCCACATCCATCCTCCAACTCAACTCTCCAACTCCAAATCCACCCTCCAACTCCAACTCCACCCTCCAACTCCAAATCCACCCTCCAACTCCAAATCCACCCTCCAACTCCACCCTACAACTCCACCCACAAACTTCAAATCCACCCTGCAACTCCAAATCCACCCTCTAACTCCAATTCAACCCTCCAACTCCACCCTCCAACTCCACCCTCCAACTCCACCCTCCAACTCTACCCTCCAACTTCACCCTCCAACTCCAAATCCTCCTTCCAACTCCAAAACCACCCTCCAACTCCACCCTCCTACTCCAAATCCACCCTCCAACTCCAAATCCACCCTCCAACTCCAGATCTACTCCCCAACTCCAAATCCACCCTCAAACTCCAAATCCACCCTCCAACTCCAACCTCCAACTCCACCCTCCAACTCCAAATCCACCTTCCAACCCCGTCCTCCAACTCCACCCTCCAACTCCAAATATACCATCCAACTCCAAATCCTTCCTGCAACTCTAAATTCCCCCTCCAACTCCAAATCTACCCTCCAACTCCAAGTCCACCTTCCAACTTCAAATCCACCCTCCAAATCCAAATACACCCTCCAACTCCAACTCTACCCTCCAACTCAACCCTCCAACTCCAAATCCATCCTCCAACTCAACCCTCCAACTCCAAATCCACCCTCCAACTCCAAATCCACACTCCAACTCCAAATACACCCTCCAACTCTAAATCCACCCACCAACTCCACCCTCCAACTCCACACTCCAAATCCTCCCTCCAGCTCCAAACCCACCCTCCAACTCCAAATCCACCCTCCGACTACACCCTCCAACTCAAATCCACCCTCCAACACCAAATCCACCCTCCAACTCCAAATCCACCCTCCAACTCCACCCTCGAAATCCACCCTCCAACTCCAACTGCACCCTCCAACTCCACCCTCCAACTCAAAATCTACCCTCCAACTCCACCCTCCAACTCCACCCTCCAACTTCACCCTCCAACTCCAAATCCTCCCTCCAACTCCAAATCCACCCTCCAACTCCACCCTCCAACTCCACTCTCCTACTCCAAATCCACCATCCAACTCCAAATCTACCATCCAACTCCAAATCCATCCTGCAACTCTAAATTCACCCTCCAACTCCAATTCAACCCTCCAACTCCACCCTCCAACTCCAAATCCACCCTCCAGCTCCATCCTCCAACTCCACACTCCAACTCCACCCTCCAACTCCAAAACCACCCTCCAACCCCAAAATCTCCCTGTAACTCCAAATCCACCCTCCAACTCGAAATCCACTATCCGATTCCAAATCTACCCTCCAACTCCAAATCCACCCTCCAACTACATATCCACCCTCCAACTCCAAATCCACCCTCTTACTCCAACTCCATCCTCTAACTCCACCCTCCAAATCCACCCTCCAACTCAAAATCCCCCCTCCAACTCAAAATCTACCCTCCAACTCCAAATCCACCCTCCAATTCCAAATCCACCCTCCAACTCCAAATACACCCTCCAACTCTAAATCCACCCACCAACTCCACCCTCCAACTCCACCCTCCAAATCCTCCCTCCAAGTCCAAATCCACCCTCCAACTCCAAATCCACCCTCCGACTACACCCTCCAACTCCAAATCCACCCTCCAACACCAAATCCACGCTCCAACTCCAAATCCACCCTCCAACTCCAAATCCACCCTCCAACTCCACCCTCCAACTCCAACTCCACCCTCCAACTCCAACTCCACCCTCTAACTCAAAATCCACCCTCCAACTTCAACTCCACCCTCCACCCTCCAACTACAAATCCACCCCCAACCCCAAAATCACCCTGCAACTTCAAATCCACCCTCAAACTCCAAATCCACCCTCCAACTACAAATCCACCCTCCAAGTCCAAATCCACCCTCCAACTCCACCCTCCAACTCCACCCTCAAACTCCACCCTCCAACTTCACCCTCCAACTCCAAATTCTCCCTCCAACTCCAAATCCACCCTCCAACTCCACCCTCCTACTCCAAATCCACCATCCAACTCCAAATCTACCATCCAACTCCAAATCCTTCCTGCAACTCTAAATTCGCCCGCCAACTCCAATTCAACCCTCCAACTCAACCCTCCAACTCCACCCTCCAACTCCACCCTCCAACTTCACCCTCCAACTCCAAATCCTCCCTCCAACTCCAAAACCACCCTCCAACTCCACCCTCCTACTCCAAATCCACCCTCCAACTCCAAATCCACCCTCCAACTCCAAATCTACTCTCCAACTCCAAATCCACCATCAAACTCCAAATCCACTCTCCAACTCCAACCTCCAACTCCGACTCCACCCTCCAACTCCAAATCCACCCTCCAACTCCGTCCTCCAACTCCACACTCCAACTCCACCTTCCTACTCCAAATCCACCCTCCAACCCGAAAATCACCCTGCAACTCCAAATCCACCCTCCAATTCCAAATCCACCCTCCAACTTCAAATCCACCCTTTAACTACAAATCCACCCTCCAACTCCAACTCCACCCTCCAATTCCAAATATACCCTCCAACTCCAAATCCCCCCTCCAACTCCAAATCCACCCTCCAATTCCACTCTTCAACTACACCCTCCATCTCTAATCCACCCTCTAACTCCAAATCCACCCTCCAACTCCAAATCCACCCTCAAACTCAACCCTCCAACTCCAAATCCACAATCCAACTCCAAATCCACCCTCCAACTCTAACTCCACCCTCCAACTCCAAATCCACCCTCCAATTCCAAATCCACCCTTCAACTCCCAATTCACCCTTCAACTCCTCCCTCCAAATCCACCCTCCAAATCCACCCTCCAACTCCACCCTCCAACTCCACCCTCCCACTCCAAATACACCCTCCAACTCTAAATCCAGACTCCAACTCTAACTCCACCCTCCAACTTCAAATCCACCCTCCCACTCTAAATCCACCCTCCAACTCCACCCTCCAACTCCAACTCCACCCTCCAACTCCAAATTCACCCTCCAACTCCAAATCGACCCTCTAACTCCAAATCCACCCTCCAACTCCAAATCCACCCTCCAACTCCACCCTCAAACTCAACCCTCCAACTCCACCCTCAAACTCCACCCTCCAACTTCACCCTCCAACTTCACCCTCCAAATCCAAATCCTTCCTCCAACTCCAAATCCACCCTCCAACTCCAACCTCCAACTCCACCCTCCTACTCCAAATCCACCATCCAACTCCAAATCCACCTGACAACTCCACCCTCCAACTCCAAATCTACCCTTTAACTCCAAATCCACCCCCCAACTCCAAATCCACCCTCCAACTCCAAACTCCAACTCCAAATCCACCCTCCAACTCCAAATATACCATCCAACTCCAAATCCTTCCTGCAACTCTAAATTCACCCTCCAACTCCAAATCTACCCTCCAACTCCAAGTCCACCTTCCAACTTCAAATCCACCCTCCAACTACAAATCCACCCTCCAACTCCAACTCTACCCTCCAACTCCAAATTCACCCTCCAACTCCAAATCGACCCTCCAACTCCAAATTCACCCTCCAACTCCACCCTCCAACTCCACCCTCCAACTCAACCCTCCAACTCCACCCTCAAACTCCACCCTCCAACTTCACCCTCCAACTCCAAATCCTCCCTCCAACTCCAAATCCACCCTCCAACTCCACCCTCCTACTCCAAATCCACCATCCAACTCCAAATCCACCCTGCAACTCCACCCTCCAACTCCAAATCTACCCTTTAACTCCAAATCCACCCCCCAAATCCAAATCCACCCTCCAACTCCAAACTTCAACTCCAAATCAACCCTCCAACTCCAAATATACCATCCAACTCCAAATCCTTCCTGCAACTCTAAATTCCCCCTCCAACTCCAAATCTACCCTCCAACTCCAAGTCCACCTTCCAACTTCAAATCCACCCTCCAAATCCAAATACACCCTCCAACTCCAACTCTACCCTCCAACTCAACCCTTCAACTCCAAATCCATCCTCCAACTCAACCCTCCAAATCCAAATACACCCTCCAACTCCAACTCTACCCTCCAACTCAACCCTCCAACTCCAAATCCATCCTCCAACTCAACCCTCCAACTCCAAATCCACCCTCCAACTCCAAATCTACCCTTCAACTCCAAATCCACCCTCCAACTCCAAATCCACACTCCAACTCCAAATACACCCTCCAGCTCTAAATCCACCCACCAACTCCACCCTCCAACTCCACACTCCAAATCCTCCCTCCAACTCCAAATCCACCCTCCAACTCCAAATCCGCCCTCCGACTACACCCTCCAACTCAAATCCACCCTCCAACACCAAATCCACCCTCCAACTCCAAATCCACCCTCCAACTCCACCCTCGAAATCCACCCTCCAACTCCAACTGCACCCTCCAACTCCAACTCCACCCTCCAACTCAAAATCCACCCTCCAAATTCACCCTCCACCCTCCAACTATAAATCCACCCTCCAACCCCAAAATCACCCTGCAAATTCAAATCCACCGTCAAACTCCAAATCCACCCTCCAACTACAAATCCACCCTCCAACTCCAAATCCACTCTCCAACTCCACCCTCCAACTCCACCCTCCAACTCCACCCTCCAACTTCACCCTCCAACTCCAAATCCTCCCTCCAACTCCAAATCCACCCTCCAACTCCACCCTCCAACTCCACTCTCCTACTCCAAATCCACCATCCAACTCCAAATCTACCATCCAACTCCAAATCCATCCTGCAACTCTAAATTCACCCTCCAACTCCAATTCAACCCTCCAACTCCACCCTCCAACTCCAAATCCACCCTCCAGCCCCATCCTCCAATTCCACACTCCAACTCCACCCTCCAACTCCAAAACCACCCTCCAACCCCAAAATCTCCCTGTAACTCCAAATCCACCCTCCAACTCGAAATCCACTATCCAATTCCAAATCTACCCTCCAACTCCAAATCCACCCTCCAACTACATATCCACCCTCCAACTCCAAATCCACCCTCTTACTCCAACTCCATCCTCTAACTCCACCCTCCAAATCCACCCTCCAACTCAAAATCCCCCCTCCAACTCAAAATCTACCCTCCAACTCCAAATCCACCCTCCAACTCCAAATCCACCCTCCAACTCCAAATACACCCTCCAACTCTAAATCCACCCACCAACTCCACCCTCCAACTCCACCCTCCAAATCCTCCCTCCAAGTCCAAATCCACCCTCCAACTCCAAATCCACCCTCAGACTACACCCTCCAACTCCAAATCCACCCTCCAACACCAAATCCACCCTCCAACTCCAAATCCACCCTCCAACTCCAAATCCACCCTCCAACTCCACCCTCCAACTCCAACTCCACCCTCCAACTCCAACTCCACCCTCTAACTCAAAATCCACCCTCCAACTTCAACTCCACCCTCCACCCTCCAACTACAAATCCACCCCCAACCCCAAAATCACCCTGCAACTTCAAATCCACCCTCAAACTCCAAATCCACCCTCCAACTACAAATCCACCCTCCAAGTCCAAATCCACCCTCCAACTCCACCCTCCAACTCCACCCTCAAACTCCACCCTCCAACTTCACCCTCCAACTCCAAATTCTCCCTTCAACTCCAAATCCACCCTCCAACTCCACCCTCCTACTCCAAATCCACCATCCAACTCCAAATCTACCATCAAACTCCAAATCCTTCCTGCAACTCTAAATTCGCCCGCCAACTCCAATTCAACCCTCCAACTCAACCCTCCAACTCCACCCTCCAACTCCACCCTCCAACTTCACCCTCCAACTCCAAATCCTCCCTCCAACTCCAAAACCACCCTCCAACTCCTCCCTCCTACTCCAAATCCACCCTCCAACTCCAAATCCACCCTCCAACTCCAAATCTACTCTCCAACTCCAAATCCACCCTCAAACTCCAAATCCACTCTCCAACTCCAACCTCCAACTCCAACTCCACCCTCCAACTCCAAATCCACCCTCCAACTCCGTCCTCCAACTCCACACTTCAACTCCACCTTCCTACTCCAAATCCACCCTCCAACCTGAAAATCACCCTGCAACTCCAAATCCACCCTCCAATTCCAAATCCACCCTCCAACTTCAAATCCACCCTTTAACTACAAATCCACCCTCCAACTCCAACTCCACCCTCCAATTCCAAATATACCCTCCAACTCCAAATCCCCCCTCCTACTCCAAATCCAACCTCCAATTTCACCCTTCAACTACACCCTCCATCTCCAATCCACCCTCTAACTCCAAATCCACCCTCCAACTCCAAATCCACCCTTCAACTCAACCTCCAACTCCAAATCCACCATCCAACTCCAAATCCACCCTCCAACTCTAACTCTACCCTCCAACTCCAAATCCACCCTCCAATTTCAAATCCACCCTCCAACTCCCAATCCACCCTCCAACTCCACCCTCAAACTCCACCCTCCAACTTCACCCTCCAACTCCAAATCCTTCCTCCAACTCCAAATCCACCCTCCAACTTCACCCTCCAACTCCACCCTCCTACTCCAAATCCACCATCCAACTCCCAATCCACCCAGCAACTCCACCCTCCAACTCCAAATCTACGCTTTAACTCCAAATCCACCCCCCAACTCCAAATCCACCCTCCAACTCCAAATATACCATCCAACTCCAAATCCTTCCTGCAACTCTAAATTCACCCTCCAACTCCAAATCTACCCTCCAACTCCAAGTCCACCTTCCAACTACAAATCCACCCTCCAACTCCAAATCCACCCTCCAACTCCACCCTCCAACTCCACCCTCCAACTTCACCCTCCAACTCCAAATCCTCCCTCCAACTCCAACTCCACCCTCCAAATCCTCCCTCCAACTCCAAATCCACCCTCCAACTCCAAATCCACCCTCCAACTCCACCCTCCAACTCCACCCTCAAACTCCACCCTCCAACTTCACCCTCCAACTCCAAATCCTCCCTCCGACTCCAAATCCACCCTCCAACTCCACCCTCCAACTCCACTCTCCTACTCCAAATCCACCATCCAACTCCAAATCTACCATCCAACTCCAAATCCATCCTGCAACTCTAAATTCACCCTCCAACTCCAATTCAACCCTCCAACTCCACCCTCCAACTCCCCCCTCCAACTCCTCCCTCCAACTTCACCCTCGAACTCCAAATCCTCCCTCCAACTCCAAAACCACCCTCCAACTCCACCTTCCTACTCTAAATCCACCCTCCAACTCCAAATCCACCCTCCAACTCCAAATCTACTCTCCAACTCCAAATCCACCCTCCAACTCCAAATCCACCCTCCAACTCCGTCCTCCAACTCCACACTCCAACTCCACCTTCCAACTCCAAATCCACCCTCCAACCCGAAAATCACCCTGCAACTCCAAATCCACCCTCCAACTCCAAATCCACCCTCCAACTTCAAATCCACCCTCCAACTACAAATCCACCCTCCAACTCCAACTCTACCCTCCAACTCCAAATTCACCCTGCAACTCCAAATCGACCCTCTAACTCCAAATCTACCCTCCACCCTCCAACTCCACCCTCCAACTCCACCCTCCAACTCCACCCTCCAACTCAACCCTCCAACTCCACCCTCAAACTCCACCCTCCAACTTCACCCTCCAACTCCAAATCCTCCCTCCAACTCCAAATCCACCCTCCAACTCCAACCTCCAACTCCATCCTTCTACTCCAAATCCACCATCCAACTCCAAATCCACCCTGCAACTCCGCCCTCCAACTCCAAATCTACTGTTTAACTCCAAATCCACCCCCAACTCCAAATCCACCCTCCAACTCCAAATATACCATCCAACTCCAAATCCTTCCTGCAACTCTAAATTCCCCCTCCAACTCCAAATCTACCCTCCAACTCCAAGTCCACCTTCCAACTTCAAATCCACCCTCCAAATCCAAATACACCCTCCAACTCCAACTCCACCCTCCAAATCCACCCTCCAACTCCAACTCCACCCTCCAACTCCCACTCCACCCTCCAACTCAAAATCCACCCTCCAACTTCAACTCCACCCTCCAACTCCACCCTCCAACTCCTAATCTACCCTCTAACTCCACCCTTCAACTCCACCCTCAAACTCCACCCTCCAACTCCACCCTCCAACTCCAAATCCAAATCCACCCTCCAGCTCCAAATCCACCCTCCAACTCTACCCTTCAACTCCACCTTCCAACTCCACCCTCCACCCTCTAACTACAAATCCACCCTCCAACCCCAAAATCACCCTGCAACTTCAAATCCACCCTCAAACTCCAAATCCACCCTCCAACTACAAATCCACCCTCCAACTCCAAATCCACCCTCCAACTCCACCCTCAAACTCCACCCTCCAACTTCACCCTCCAACTCCAAATCCTCCCTCCAACTCCAAATCCACCCTCCAACTCCACTCTCCTACTCCAAATCCACTATCCAACTCCAAATCTACCATCCAACTCCAAATCCTTCCTGCAACTCTAAATTCACCCTCCAACTCCAATTCAACCCTCCAACTCCACCCTCCAACTCCACCCTCCAACTCCATTCTCCAACTCCACCCTCCAACTCCAAATCCTCCCTCCTACTCCAAAACCACCCTCCAACTCCAAATCTACTCTCCAACTCCAAATCCACCCTCAAACTCCAAATCCACCCTCGAACTCCAACCTCCAACTCCAACTCCACCCTCCAACTCCAAATCCACCCTCCAACTCCAAATCCACCCTCCAACTCCAAATCCACCCTCCAACTCCGTCCTCCAACTCCATACTCCAACTCCACCTTCCAACTCCAAATCCACCCTCCAACCCGAAAATCACCCTGCAACTCCAAATCCACCCTCCAACTCCAAATCCACCCTCCAACTTCAAATTCACCCTCCAACTACAAATCCACCCTCCAACTCCACCCTCCAATTCCAAATATACCCTCCAACTCCAAATCCCCCTTCCAACTCCAAATCCACCCTCCAATTCCACTCTTCAATTACACCCTCCATCTCCAATTCACCCTCTAACTCCAAATCCACCCTCCAACTCCAAATCCACCCTCCAACTCAACCCTCCAACTCCAAATCCACCCTCCAACTCCAAATATACCATCCAACTCCAAATCCTTCCTGCAACTCTAAATTCCCCCTCCAACTCCAAATCTACCCTCCAACTCCAAGTCCACCTTCCAACTTCAAATCCACCCTCCAAATCCAAATACACCCTCCAACTCCAACTCCACCCTCCAAATCCACCCTCCAACTCCAACTCCACCCTCCAACTCCCACTCCACCCTCCAACTCAAAATCCACCCTCCAACTTCAACTCCACCCTCCAACTCCACCCTCCAACTCCTAATCTACCCTCTAACTCCACCCTTCAACTCCACCCTCAAACTCCACCCTCCAACTCCACCCTCCAACTCCAAATCCAAATCCACCCTCCAGCTCCAAATCCACCCTCCAACTCTACCCTTCAACTTCACCTTCCAACTCCACCCTCCACCCTCTAACTACAAATCCACCCTCCAACCCCAAAATCACCCTGCAACTTCAAATCCACCCTCAAACTCCAAATCCACCCTCCAACTACAAATCCACCCTCCAACTCCAAATCCACCCTCCAACTCCACCCTCCAACTCCACCCTCAAACTCCACCCTCCAACTTCACCCTCCAACTCCAAATCCTCCCTCCAACTCCAAATCCACCCTCCAACTCCACTCTCCTACTCCAAATCCACTATCCAACTCCAAATCTACCATCCAACTCCAAATCCTTCCTGCAACTCTAAATTCACCCTCCAACTCCAATTCAACCCTCCAACTCTACCCTCCAACTCCACCCTCCAACTCCATCCTCCAACTCCACCCTCCAACTTCACCCTCCAACTCCAAATCCTCCCTCCAACTCCAAAACCACCCTCCAACTCCAAATCTACTCTCCAACTCCAAATCCACCCTCAAACTCCAAATCCACCCTCGAACTCCAACCTCCAACTCCAACTCCACCCTCCAACTCCAAATCCACCCTCCAACTCCAAATCCACCCTCCAACTCCAAATCCACCCTCCAACTCCGTCCTCCAACTCCATACTCCAACTCCACCTTCCAACTCCAAATCCACCTTCCAACCCGAAAATCACCCTGCAACTCCAAATCCACCCTCCAACTCCAAATCCACCCTCCAACTTCAAATTCACCCTCCAACTACAAATCCACCCTCCAACTCCAACTCCACCCTCCAATTCCAAATATACCCTCCAACTCCAAATCCCCCTTCCAACTCCAAATCCACCCTCCAATTCCACTCTTCAATTACACCCTCCATCTCGAATTCACCCTCTAACTCCAAATCCACCCTCCAACTCCAAATCCACCCTCCAACTCAACCCTCCAACTCCAAATCCACCATCCAACTCCAAATTCACCCTCCAACTCTAAGTCCACCCTCCAACTTCAAATCCACCCTCCAATTCCAAATCCACCCTCCAACTCCCAATTCACCCTTCAACTCCTCCCTCAAATCCACCCTCCAAATCCACCCTCCAACTCCACCCTCCAACTCCACCCTCCCACTCAAAATACACCTTCCATCTCTAAATTAACACTCCAACTCTAATTCCACCCTCCAACTTCAAATCTACCCTCCCACTACAAATCTACCCTCCAACTCCAACTCCACCCTCCAATTCCAAATATACCCTCCAACTCCAAATCCCCCTTCCAACTCCAAATCCATCCTCCAATTCCACTCTTCAATTACACCCTCCATCTCCAATTCACCCTCTAACTCCAAATCCACCCTCCAACTCCAAATCCACCCTCCAACTCAACCCTCCAACTCCAAATCCACCCTCCAACTCCAAATATACCATCCAACTCCAAATCCTTCCTGCAACTCTAAATTCCCCCTCCAACTCCAAGTCCACCTTCCAACTTCAAATCCACCCTCCAAATCCAAATACACCCTCCAACTCCAACTCCACCCTCCAAATCCACCCTCCAACTCCAACTCCACCCTCCAACTCCCACTCCACCCTCCAACTCAAAATCCACCCTCCAACTTCAACTCCACCCTCCAACTCCACCCTCCAACTCCTAATCTACCCTCTAACTCCACCCTTCAACTCCACCCTCAAACTCCACCCTCCAACTCCACCCTCCAACTCCAAATCCAAATCCACCCTCCAGCTCCAAATCCACCCTCCAACTCTACCCTTCAACTCCACCTTCCAACTCCACCCTCCACCCTCTAACTACAAATCCACCCTCCAACCCCAAAATCACCCTGCAACTTCAAATCCACCCTCAAACTCCAAATCCACCCTCCAACTACAAATCCACCCTCCAACTCCAAATCCACCCTCCAACTCCACCCTCCAACTCCACCCTCAAACTCCACCCTCCAACTTCACCCTCCAACTCCAAATCCTCCCTCCAACTCCAAATCCACCCTCCAACTCCACTCTCCTACTCCAAATCCACTATCCAACTCCAAATCTACCATCCAACTCCAAATCCTTCCTGCAACTCTAAATTCACCCTCCAACTCCAATTCAACCCTCCAACTCCACCCTCCAACTCCACCCTCCAACTCCATCCTCCAACTCCACCCTCCAAATTCACCCTGCAACTCCAAATCCTCCCTCCAACTCCAAATCCACCCTCCAACTCCACCCTCCTGCTCCAAATCCACCATCCAACTCCAAATCCACCCTGCAACTCCACCCTCCAACTCCAAATCTACCCTTTAACTCCAAATCCACCCCAACTCCAAATATACCATCCAACTCCAAATCCTTCCTGCAACTCTAAATTTCCCCTCCAACTCCAAATCTACCCTCCAACTCCAAGTCCACCTTCCAACTTCAAATCCACCCTCCTAATCCAAATACACCCTCCAACTCCAACTCCACCCTCCAACACAACCCTCCAACTCCAAATCCATCCACCAACTCAACCCTCCAACTCCAAATCCACCCTCCAACTCCAAATCTACCCTTCAACTCCAAATCCACCCTCCAACTCCAAATCCACCCTCCAACTCCAAATACACCCTCCAACTCTAAATCCACCCAACAACTCCACCCTCCAACTCCACCCTCCAAATCCTCCCTCCAACTCCAAATCCACCCTCCAACTCCAAATCCACCCTCCGACTACACCCTCCAACTCAAATCCACCCTCCAACACCAAATCCACCCTCCAACTCCAAATCCACCCTCCAACTCCACCCTCGAAATCCACCCTCCAACTCCAACTCCACCCTCCAACTCCAACTCCACCCTCCAACTCAAAATCCACCCTCCAACTCCACCCTCCAACTACAAATCCACCCTCCAACCCCAAAATCACCCTGCAACTTCAAATCCACCCTCAAACTCCAAATCCACCCTCCAACTACAAATCCACCCTCCAACTACAAATCCACCCTCCAACTCCACCCTCGAACTCCACCCTCCAACTTCACCCTCCAACTCCAAATCCTCCCTCCAACTCCAAATCCACCCTCCAACTCCACCCTCCAACTCCACTCTCCTACTCCAAATCCACCATCGAACTCCAAATCTACCATCCAACTCCAAATCCATCCTGCAACTCTAAATTCACCCTCCAACTCCAATTCAACCCTCCAACTCCACCCTTCAACTCCACCCTCCAACCCCACCCTTCAACTTCACCCTCCAACTCCAAATCCTCCCTCCAACTCCAAAACCACCCTCCAACTCCACCCTCCTACTCCAAATCCACCCTCCAACTCCAAATCCACCCTCCAACTCCAAATCTACTCTCCAACTCCAAATCTACCCTCAAACTCCAAATCCACCCTCGAACTCCAACCTCCAACTCCAACTCCACCCTCCAACTCCAAATCCACCCTCCAACTCCGTCCTCCAACTCCACACTCCAACTCCACCTTCCAACTCCAAATCCACCCTCCAACCCGAAAATCCCCCTGCAACTCCAAATCCACCCTCCAACTCCAAATCCACCCTCCAACTTCAAATCCACCCTCCAACTACAAATCCACCCTCCAACTCCAACTCTACCCTCCAACTCCAAATTCACCCTGCAACTCCAAATCGACCCTCTAACTCCAAATCTACCCTCCAACTCCAAATCCACCATCCAACTCCACCCTCCAACTCCACCCTCCAACTCCACCCTCCAACTCCATCCTCCAACTCCACCCTCCAACTTCACCCTCCAACTCCAAATCCTCCCTCCAACTCCAAAACCACCCTCCAACTCCAAATCTACTCTCCAACTCCAAATCCACCCTCAAACTCCAAATCCACCCTCGAACTCCAACCTCCAACTCCAACTCCACCCTCCAACTCCAAATCCACCCTCCAACTCCAAATCCACCCTCCAACTCCGTCCTCCAACTCCATACTCCAACTCCACCTTCCAACTCCAAATCCACCCTCCAACCCGAAAATCACCCTGCAACTCCAAATCCACCCTCCAACTCCAAATCCACCCTCCAACTTCAAATTCACCCTCCAACTACAAATCCACCCTCCAACTCCAACTCCACCCTCCAATTCCAAATATACCCTCCAACTCCAAATCCCCCTTCCAACTCCAAATCCACCCTCCAATTCCACTCTTCAATTACACCCTCCATCTCGAATTCACCCTCTAACTCCAAATCCACCCTCCAACTCCAAATCCACCCTCCAACTCAACCCTCCAACTCCAAATCCACCATCCAACTCCAAATTCACCCTCCAACTCTAAGTCCACCCTCCAACTTCAAATCCACCCTCCAATTCCAAATCCACCCTCCAACTCCCAATTCACCCTTCAACTCCTCCCTCCAAATCCACCCTCCAAACCCACCCTCCAAATCCACCCTCCAACTCCACCCTCCCACTCAAAATACACCTTCCAACTCTAAATTAACACTCCAACTCTAATTCCACCCTCCAACTTCAAATCTACCCTCCCACTCCAAATCCACCCTCCAACTCCACCCTCCAACTCCAACTCTACACTCCAACTCCAAATTCACCCTGCAACTCCAAATCCTCCCTCCAACTCCAAATCCACCCTCCAACTCCACCCTCCTGCTCCAAATCCACCATCCAACTCCAAATCCACCCTGCAACTCCACCCTCCAACTCCAAATCTACCCTTTAACTCCAAATCCACCCCAACTCCAAATATACCATCCAACTCCAAATCCTTCCTGCAACTCTAAATTTCCCCTCCAACTCCAAATCTACCCTCCAACTCCAAGTCCACCTTCCAACTTCAAATCCACCCTCCTAATCCAAATACACCCTCCAACTCCAACTCCACCCTCCAACACAACCCTCCAACTCCAAATCCATCCACCAACTCAACCCTCCAACTCCAAATCCACCCTCCAACTCCAAATCTACCCTTCAACTCCAAATCCACCCTCCAACTCCAAATCCACCCTCCAACTCCAAATACACCCTATAACTCTAAATCCACCCACCAACTCCACCCTCCAACTCCACCCTCCAAATCCTCCCTCCAACTCCAAATCCACCCTCCAACTCCAAATCCACCCTCCGACTACACCCTCCAACTCAAATCCACCCTCCAACACCAAATCCACCCTCCAACTCCAAATCCACCCTCCAACTCCACCCTCGAAATCCACCCTCCAACTCCAACTCCACCCTCCAACTCCAACTCCACCCTCCAACTCAAAATCCACCCTCCAACTCCACCCTCCACCCTCCAACTACAAATCCACCCTCCAACCCCAAAATCACCCTGCAACTTCAAATCCACCCTCAAACTCCAAATCCACCCTCCAACTACAAATCCACCCTCCAACTACAAATCCACCCTCCAACTCCACCCTCGAACTCCACCCTCCAACTTCACCCTCCAACTCCAAATCCTCCCTCCAACTCCAAATCCACCCTCCAACTCCACCCTCCAACTCCACTCTCCTACTCCAAATCCACCATCGAACTCCAAATCTACCATCCAACTCCAAATCCATCCTGCAACTCTAAATTCACCCTCCAACTCCAATTCAACCCTCCAACTCCACCCTTCAACTCCACCCTCCAACCCCACCCTTCAACTTCACCCTCCAACTCCAAATCCTCCCTCCAACTCCAAAACCACCCTCCAACTCCACCCTCCTACTCCAAATCCACCCTCCAACTCCAAATCCACCCTCCAACTCCAAATCTACTCTCCAACTCCAAATCTACCCTCAAACTCCAAATCCACCCTCGAACTCCAACCTCCAACTCCAACTCCACCCTCCAACTCCAAATCCACCCTCCAACTCCGTCCTCCAACTCCACACTCCAACTCCACCTTCCAACTCCAAATCCACCCTCCAACCCGAAAATCCCCCTGCAACTCCAAATCCACCCTCCAACTCCAAATCCACCCTCCAACTTCAAATCCACCCTCCAACTACAAATCCACCCTCCAACTCCAACTCTACCCTCCAACTCCAAATTCACCCTGCAACTCCAAATCGACCCTCTAACTCCAAATCTACCCTCCAACTCCAAATCCACCATCCAACTCCACCCTCCAACTCCACCCTCCAACTCCACCCTCCAACTCCACCCTCAAACTCCACCCTCCAACTTCACCCTCCAACTCCAAATCCTCCCTCCAACTCCAAATCCACCCTCCAACTCCAACCTCCAACTCCACCCTTCTTCTCCAAATCCACCATCCAACTCCAAATCCACCCTGCAACTCCACCCTCCAACTCCAAATCTACTGTTTAACTCCAAATCCACCCCCAACTCCAAATCCACCCTCCAACTCCAAACTCCAACTCCAAATCCACCCTCCAACTCCAAATATACCATCCAACTCTAAATCCTTCCTGCAACTCTAAATTCCCCCTCCAACTCCAAATCTACCCTCCAACTCCAAGTCCACCTTCCAACTTCAAACCCACCCTCCAAATCCAAATACACCCTCCAACTCCAACTCTACCCTCCAACTCAACCTTCCAACTCCAAATCCATCCTCCAACTCAACCCTCCAACTCCAAATCCACCCTCCAACTCCAAATCTACCCTTCAACTCCAAATCCACCCTCCAACTCCAAATACACCCTCCAACTCTAAATCCACCCACCAACTCCACCCTCCAACTCCACCCTCCAACTCCAAATCTACCCTTTAACTCCAAATCCACCCCCAACTCCAAATCCACCCTCCAACTCCAAACTCCAACTCCAAATCCACCCTTCAACTCCAAATATACCATCCAACTCCAAATCCTTCCTGCAACTCTAAATTCCCCCTCCAACTCCAAATCTACCCTCCAACTCCAAGTCCACCTTCCAACTTCAAATCCACCCTCCAAATCCAAATACACCCTCCAACTCCAACTCTACCCTCCAACTCAACCTTCCAACTCCAAATCCATCCTCCAACTCAACCCTCCAACTCCAAATCCACCCTCCAACTCCAAATCTACCCTTCAACTCCAAATCCACACTCCAACTCCAAATCCACCCTCCAACTCCAACTCCACCCTCCAACTCCACCCTCCAAATCCTCCCTCCAACTCTAAATCCACCCTCCAACTCCAAATCCACCCTCCGACTACACCCTCCAACTCAAATCCACCCTCCAACACCAAATCCACCCTCCAACTCCAAATCCACCCTTCAACTCCACCCTCGAAATCCACCCTCCAACTCCAACTCCACCCTCCAACTCCAACTCCACCCTCCAACTCAAAATCCACCCTCCAACTCCACCTTCCACCCTCCAACTACAAATCCACCCTCCAACTCCAAAATCACCCTGCAACTTCAAATCCACCCTCAAACTCCAAATCCACCCTCCAACTACAAATCCACCCTCCAACTACAAATCCACCCTCCAACTCCCCACCCTCCAACTCCACCCTCCAACTCCACCCTCGAACTCCACCCTCCAACTTCACCCTCCAACTCCAAATCCTCCCTCCAACTCCAAATCCACCCTCCAACTCCACCCTCCAACTCCACTCTCCTACTCCAAATCCACCATCGAACTCCAAATCTACCATCCAACTCCAAATCCATCCTGCAACTCTAAATTCACCCTCCAACTCCAATTCAACCCTCCAACTCCACCCTCCAACTCCACCCTCCAACTCCACCCTTCAACTTCACCCTCCAACTCCAAATCCTCCCTCCAACTCCAAAACCACCCTCCAACTCCACCCTCCTACTCCAAATCCACCCTCCAACTCCAAATCCACCCTCCAACTCCAAATCTACTCTCCAACTCCAAATCCACCCTCAAACTCCAAATCCACCCTCGAACTCCAACCTCCAACTCCAACTCCACCCTCCAACTCCAAATCCACCCTCCAACTCCGTCCTCCAACTCCACACTCCAACTCCACCTTCCAACTCCAAATCCACCCTCCAACCCGAAAATCCCCCTGCAACTCCAAATCCACCCTCCAACTCCAAATCCACCCTCCAACTTCAAATCCACCCTCCAACTACAAATCCACCCTCCAACTCCAACTCTACCCTCCAGCTCCAAATTCACCCTCCAACTCCAAATCGACCCTCTAACTCCAAATCTACCCTCCAACTCCAAATCCACCCTCCAACTCCACCCTCCAACTCCACCCTCCAACTCCACCCTCCAACTCCACCCTCAAACTCCACCCTCCAACTTCACCCTCCAACTCCAAATCCTCCCTCCAACTCCAAATCCACCCTCCAACTCCACCCTCCAACTCCACCCTCCTACTCCAAATCCACCATCCAACTACAAATCCACCCTGCAACTCCACCCTCCAACTCCAAATCCACCCTTTAACTCCAAATCCACCCCCAACTCCAAATCCACCCTCCAACTCCAAACTCCAACTCCAAATCCACCCTCCAACTCCAAATATACCATCCAACTCCAAATCCTTCCTGCAACTCTAAATTCCCCCTCCAACTCCAAATCTACCCTCCAACTCCAAGTCCACCTTCCAACTTCAAATCCACCCTCCAAATCCAAATACACCCTCCAACTCCAACTCTACCCTCCAACTCAACCCTCCAACTCCAAATCCATCCTCCAACTCAAACCTCCAACTCCAAATCCACCCTCCAACTCCAAATCTACCCTTCAACTCCAAATCCACCCTCCAACTCCAAATCCACCCTCCAACTCCAAATACACCCTCCAACTCTAAATCCACCCACCAACTCCACCCTCCAACTCCACCCTCCAAATCCTCCCTCCAACTCCAAATCCACCCTCCAACTCCAAATCCACCCTCCGACTACACCCTCCAACTCAAATCCACCCTCCAAAACCAAATCCACCCTCCAACTCCAAATCCACCCTCCAACTCCACCCTCGAAATCCACCCTCCAACTCCAAATCCACCCTCCAACTCCAACTCCACCCTCCAACTCAAAATCCACCCTCCAACTCCACCCTCCACCCTCCAACTACAAATCCACCCTCCAACCCCAAAATCACCCTGCAACTTCAAATCACCGTCAAACTCCAAATCCACCCTCCAACTACAAATCCACCCTCCAACTCCACCCTCCAACTCCACTCTCCTACTCCAAATCCACCATCCAACTCCAAATCTACCATCCAACTCCAAATCCATCCTGCAACTCTAAATTCACCCTCCAACTCCAATTCAACCTCCAACTCCACCCTCCAACTCCACCCTCCAACTCCACCCTCCAACTTCACCCTCGAACTCTAAATCCTCCCTCCAACTCCAAAACCACCCTCCAACTCCACCTTCCTACTCCAAATCCACCCTCCAACTCCAAATCCACCCTCCAACTCCAAATCTACTCTCCAACGCCAAATCCACCCTCAAACTCCAAATCCACCCTCGAACTCCAACCTCCAACTCCAACTCCACCCTCCAACTCCAAATCCACCCTCCAACTCCGTCCTCTAACTCCACACTCCAACTCCACCTTCCAACGCCAAATCCACCCTCCAACCCGAAAATCACCCTGCAACTCCAAATCCACCCTCCAACTCCAATCCACCCTCCAACTTCAAATCCACCCTCCAACTACAAATCCACCCTCCAACTCCAACTCTACCCTCCAACTCCAAATTCACCCTCCAACTCCAAATCTACCCTCCAACTCCAAATCCACCCTCCAACTCCACCCTCCAACTCCACCCTCCAACTCAACCCTCCAACTCCACCCTCAAACTCCACCCTCCAACTTCACCCTCCAACTCCAAATCCTCCTCCAACTCCAAATCCACCCTCCAACTCCACCCTCCAACTCCACCCTCCAACTCAACCCTCCAACTCCACCCTCAAACTCCACCCTCCAACTTCACCCTCCAACTCCAAATCCTCCCTCCAACTCCAAATCCACCCTCCAACTCCAACCTCCAACTCCACCCTCCAACTCCAAATCCTCCTACCCTCCAAATCCACCCTCCAACTCCACCCTCCAACTCCACTCTCCTACTCCAAATCCACCATCGAACTCCAAATCTACCATCCAACTCCAAATCCATCCTGCAACTCTAAATTCACCCTCCAAACTCCAATTCAACCCTCCAACTCCACCCTCCAACTCCACCCTCCAACTCCACCCTTCAACTTCACCCTCCAACTCCAAATCCTCCCTCCAACTCCAAAACCACCCTCCAACTCCACCCTCCTACTCCAAATCCACCCTCCAACTCCAAATCCACCCTCCAACTCCAAATCTACTCTCCAACTCCAAATCCACCCTCAAACTCCAAATCCACCCTCGAACTCCAACCTCCAACTCCCACTCCACCCTCCAACTCCAACTCCACCCTCCAGCTCCAAATTCACCCTCCAACTCCAAATCGACCCTCTAACTCCAAATCTATACTCCAACTCCAAATCCACCCTCCAACTCCACCCTCCAACTCCACCCTCCAACTCCACCCTCCAACTCCACCCTCAAACTCCACCCTCCAACTTCACCCTCCAACTCCAAATCCTCCCTCCAACTCCAAATCCACCCTCCAACTCCACCCTCCAACTCCACCCTCCTACTCCAAATCCACCATCCAACTCCAAATCCACCCTGCAACTCACCCTCCAACTCCAAATCCACCCTTTAACTCCAAATCCACCCCCAACTCCAAATCCACACTCCAACTCCAAACTCCAACTCCAAATCCACCCTCCAACTCCAAATATACCATCCAACTCCAAATCCTTCCTGCAACTCTAAATTCCCCCTCCAACTCCAAATCTACCCTCCAACTCCAAGTCCACCTTCCAACTTCAAATCCACCCTCCAAATCCAAATACACCCTCCAACTCCAACTCTACCCTCCAACTCAACCCTCCAACTCCAAATCCATCCTCCAACTCAAACCTCCAACTCCAAATCCACCCTCCAACTCCAAATCTACCCTTCAACTCCAAATCCACCCTCCAACTCCAAATCCACCCTCCAACTCCAAATACACCCTCCAACTCTAAATCCACCCACCAACTCCACCCTCCAACTCCACCCTCCAAATCCTCCCTCCAACTCCAAATCCACCCTCCAACTCCAAATCCACCCTCCGACTACACCCTCCAACTCAAATCCACCCTCCAAAACCAAATCCACCCTCCAACTCCAAATCCACCCTCCAACTCCACCCTCGAAATCCACCCTCCAACTCCAAATCCACCCTCCAACTCCAACTCCACCCTCCAACTCAAAATCCACCCTCCAACTCCACCCTCCACCCTCCAACTACAAATCCACCCTCCAACCCCAAATCACCCTGCAACTTCAAATCCACCGTCAAACTCCAAATCCACCCTCCAACTACAAATCCACCCTCCAACTCCAAATCCACCCTCCAACTCCACCCTCCAACTCCACCCTCCAACTTCACCCTCCAACTCCAAATCCTCCCTCCAACTCCAAATCCACCCTCCAACTCCACCCTCCAACTCCACTCTCCTACTCCAAATCCACCATCCAACTCCAAATCTACCATCCAACTCCAAATCCATCCTGCAACTCTAAATTCACCCTCCAACTCCAATTCAACCCTCCAACTCCACCCTCCAACTCCACCCTCCAACTCCACCCTCCAACTTCACCCTCGAACTCCAAATCCTCCCTCCAACTCCAAAACCACCCTCCAACTCCACCTTCCTACTCCAAATCCACCCTCCAACTCCAAATCCACCCTCCAACTCCAAATCTACTCTCCAACGCCAAATCCACCCTCAAACTCCAAATCCACCCTCGAACTCCAACCTCCAACTCCAACTCCACCCTCCAACTCCAAATCCACCCTCCAACTCCGTCCTCTACTCCACACTCCAACTCCACCTTCCAACGCCAAATCCACCCTCCAACCCGAAAATCACCCTGCAACTCCAAATCCACCCTCCAACTCCAAATCCACCCTCCAACTTCAAATCCACCCTCCAACTACAAATCCACCCTCCAACTCCAACTCTACCCTCCAACTCCAAATTCACCCTCCAACTCCAAATCTACCCTCCAACTCCAAATCCACCCTCCAACTCCACCCTCCAACTCCACCCTCCAACTCAACCCTCCAACTCCACCCTCAAACTCCACCCTCCAACTTCACCCTCCAACTCCAAATCCTCCCTCCAACTCCAAATCCACCCTCCAACTCCAACCTCCAACTCCACCCTTCTACTCCAAATCCACCATCCAACTCCAAATCCACCCTGCAACTCCACCCTCCAACTCCAAATCTACTGTTTAACTCCAAATCCACCCCCAACTCCAAATCCACCCTCCAACTCCAAACTCCAACTCAAATCCACCTCCAACTCCAAATATACCATCCAACTCCAAATCCTTCCTGCAACTCTAAATTCCCCCTCCAACTCCAAATCTACCCTCCAACTCCAAGTCCACCTTCCAACTTCAAATCTACCCTCCAAATCCAAATACACCCTCCAACTCCAACTCTACCCTCCAACTCAACCTTCCAACTCCAAATCCATCCTCCAACTCAACCCTCCAACTCCAAATCCACCCTCCAACTCCAAATCTACCCTTCAACTCCAAATCCACCCTCCAACTCCAAATCCACCCTCCAACTCCAAATACACCCTCCAACTCTAAATCCACCCATCAACTCCACCCTCCAACTCCACCGTCCAAATCCTCCCTCCAACTCCAAATCCACCCTCCAACTCCAAATCCACCCCCGACTACACCCTCCAACTCAAATCCACCCTCCAACACCAAATCCACCCTCCAACTCCAAATCCACCCTCCAACTCCACCCTCGAAATCCACCCTCCAACTCCAAATCCACCCTCCAACTCCACCCTCCAACTCCAAATCCTCCCTCCAACTCCAAATCCACCCTCCAACTCCCCCCTCCAACTCCACTCGCCTACTCCAAATCCACCATCCAACTCCAAATCTACCATCCAACTCCAAATCCATCCTGCAACTCTAAATTCACCCTCCAACTCCAATTCAACCCTCCAACTCCACCCTCCAACTCCACCCTCCAACTTCACCCTCCAACTTTAAATCCTCCCTCCAACTCCAAAACCACCCCCAACTCCACCCTCCTACTCCAAATCCACCCTCCAACTCCATATCCACCCTCCAACTCCAAATCTACTCTCCAACTCCAAATCCACCCTCAAACTCCAAATCCACCCTCAAACTCCAACCTCTAACTCCAACTCCACCCTCCAACTCCAAATCCACCCTCCAACTCCAAATCCACGTTCCAACTCCACGTTCCAACTCCACCCTCCAACTCCACCCTCCAACTCCAAATCCACCCTCCAACTCCAACCTCCAACTCCAAATCCACCCTCCAGCTCCATCCTCCAACTCCACACTCCACCCTCCAACTCCAAAACCACCCTCCAACCCCAAAATCACCCTGCAACTCCAAATCCACCCTCCAACTCCAAATCCACCATCCAATTCCAAATCTACCCTCCAACTCCAAATCCACCCTCCAACTACATATCCACCCTCCAACTCCAAATTCGCCCTCTTACTCCAACTCCACCCTCTAACTCCACCCTCCAAATCCGCCCTCCAACTCAAAATCCACCCTCCAACTCCAAATCTACCCTCCAACTCCAAATCCATCCTCCAACTCCAAATCCACCCTCCAACTCCAAATACACCCTCCAACTCTAAATCCACCCACCAACTCCACCCTCCAAATCCACCCTCCAACTCCACCCTCAAACTCCAAATCCATCCTCCAGCTCCATCCTCCAACTCCACACTCCAACTCCACCCTCCAACTCCAAAACCACCCTCCAACCCCAAAATCACCCTGCAACTCCAAATCCACCCTCCAACTCCAAATCCACCCTCTTACTCCAACTCCACCCTCTAACTCCACCCTCAAAATCCACCCTCCAACTAAAAATCCCCCCTCCAACTCCAAATCTACACTCCAACTCCAAGTCCACCTTCCAACTTCAAATCCACCCTCCAAATCCAAATACACCCTCCAACTCCAACTCCACCCTCCAACTCAACCCTCCAACTCCAAATCCATCCTCCAACTCAACCCTCCAACTCCAAATCCACCCTCCAACTCCAAATCTACCCTTCAACTCCAAATCCACCCTCCAACTCCAAATCCACCCTCCAACTCCAAATACACCCTCCAACTCTAAATCCACCCACCAACTCCACCCTCCAACTCCACCCTCCAAATCCTCCCTCCAACTCCAAATCCACCCTCCAACTCCAAATCCACCCTCCGACTACACCCTCCAACTCAAATCCACCCTCCAACACCAAATCCACCCTCCAACTCCAAATCCACCCTCCAACTCCACCCTCGAAATCCACCCTCCAACTCCAACTCCACCCTCCAACTCCAACTCCACCCTCCAACTCAAAATCCACCCTCCAACTCCACCCTCCACCCTCCAACTACAAATCCATCCTCCAACCCCAAAATCACCCTGCAACTTCAAATCCACCCTCAAACTCCAAATCCACCCTCCAACTACAAATCCACCCTCCAACTACAAATCCACCCTCCAACTCCACCCTCCAACTCCACCCTCGAACTCCACCCTCCAACTTCACCCTCCAACTCCAAATCCTCCCTCCAACTCCATATCCACCCTCCAACTCCACCCTCCAACTCCACTCTCCTACTCCAAATCCACCATCGAACTCCAAATCTACCATCCAACTCCAAATCCATCCTGCAACTCTAAATTCACCCTCCAACTCCAATTCAACCCTCCAACTCCACCCTCCAACTCCACCCTTCAACTTCACCCTCCAACTCCAAATCCTCCCTCCAACTCCAAAACCACCCTCCAACTCCACCCTCCTACTCCAAATCCACCCTCCAACTCCAAATCCACCCTCCAACTCCAAATCTACTCTCCAACTCCAAATCCACCCTCAAACTGCAAATCCACCCTCGAATTCCAACCTCCAACTCCAACTCCACCCTCCAACTCCAAATCCACCCTCCAACTCCGTCCTCCAACTCACACTCCAACTCCACCTTCCAACTCCAAATCCACCTCCAACCCGAAAATCCCCCTGCAACTCCAAATCCACCCTCCAACTCCAAATCCACCCTCCAACTTCAAATCAACCCTCCAACTACAAATCCATCCTCCAACTCCAACTCTACCCTCCAACTCCAAATTCACCCTCCAACTCCAATCGACCCTCTAACTCCAAATCTACCCTCCAACTCCAAATCCACCCTCCAACTCCACCCTCCAACTCCACCCTCCAACTCAACCCTCCAACTCCACCCTCAAACTCACCCTCCAACTTCACCCTCCAACTCCAAATCCTCCCTCCAACTCCAAATCCACCCTCCAACTCCACCCTCCAACTCCACCCTCCTACTCCAAATCCACCATCCAACTCCAAATCCACCCTGCAACTCCACCCTCCAACTCCAAATCTACCCTTTAACTCCAAATCCACCCCCCAACTCCAAATCCACCCTCCAACTCCAAACTCCAACTCCAAATCCACCCTCCAACTCCAAATATACCATCCAACTCCAAATCCTTCCTGCAACTCTAAATTCCCCCTCCAAATCCAAATCTACCCTCCAACTCCAAGTCCACCTTCCAACTTCAAATCCACCCTCCAAATCCAAATACACCCTCCAACTCCAACTCTACCCTCTAACTCAACCCTCCAACTCCAAATCCATCCTCCAACTCAACCCTCCAACTCCAAATCCACCCTCCAACTCCAAATCTACCCTTCAACTACAAATACACCCTCCAACTCCAAATCCACCCTCCAACTCCAAATACACCCTCCAACTCTAAATCCACCCACAACTCCACCCTCCAACTCCACCCTCCAAATCCTCCCTCCAACTCCAAATCCACCCTCCAACTCCAAATCCACCCTCCAACTCCACCCTCCAACTCCACCCTCAAACTCCACCCTCCAACTTCACCCTCCAACTCCAAATCCTCCCTCCGACTCCAAATCCACCCTCCAACTCCACCCTCCAAATCCACTCTCCTACTCCAAATCCACCATCCAACTCCAAATCTACCATCCAACTCCAAATCCATCCTGCAACTCTAAATTCACCCTCCAACTCCAATTCAACCCTCCAACTCCACCCTCCAACTCCCCCCTCCAACTCCTCCCTCCAACTTCACCCTCGAAATCCAAATCCTCCCTCCAACTCCAAAACCGCCCTCCAACTCCACCTTCCTACTCTAAATCCACCCTCCAACTCCAAATCCACCCTCCAACTCCAAATCTACTCTCCAACTCCAAATCCACCCTCCAACTCCAAATCCACCCTCCAACTCCGTCCTCCAACTCCACACTCCAACTCCACCTTCCCAACTCCAAATCCACCCTCCAACCCGAAAATCACCCTGCAACTCCAAATCCACCCTCCAACTCCAAATCCACCCTCCAACTTCAAATCCACCCTCCAACTACAAATCCACCCTCCAACTCCAACTCTACCCTCCAACTCCAAATTCACCCTGCAACTCCAAATCGACCCTCTAACTCCAAATCTACCCTCCAACTCCAAATCCACCCTCCAACTCCACCCTCCAACTCCACCCCTCCAACTCAACCCTCCAACTCCACCCTCAAACTCCACCCTCCAACTTCACCCTCCAACTCCAAATCCTCCCTCCAACTCCAAATCCACCCTCCAACTCCAACCTCCAACTCCATCCTTCTACTCCAAATCCACCATCCAACTCCAAATCCACCCTGCAACTCCACCCTCCAACTCCAAATCTACTGTTTAACTCCAAATCCACCCCCAACTCCAAATCCACCGTCCAACTCCAAACTCCAACTCCAAATCCACCCTCCAACTCCAAAATATACCATCCAACTCCAAATCCTTCCTGCAACTCTAAATTCCCCCTCCAACTCCAAATCTACCCTCCAACTCCAAGTCCACCTTCCAACTTCAAATCCACCCTCCAAATCCAAATACACCCTCCAACTCCAACTCCACCCTCCAAATCCACCCTCCAACTCCAACTCCACCCTCCAACTCCCACTCCACCCTCCAACTCAAAATCCACCCTCCAACTTCAACTCCACCCTCCAACTCCACCCTCCAACTCCTAATCTACCCTCTAACTCCACCCTTAAACTCCACCCTCAAACTCCACCCTCCAACTCCACCCTCCAACTCCAAATCCAAATCCACCCTCCAGCTCCAAATCCACCCTCCAACTCTACCCTTCAACTCCACCTTCCAACTCCACCCTCCACCCTCTAACTACAAATCCACCCTCCAACCCCAAAATCACCCTGCAACTTCAAATCCACCCTCAAACTCCAAATCCACCCTCCAACTACAAATCCACCCTCCAACTCCAAATCCCCCTTCAAACTCCAAATCCACCCTCCAATTCCACTCTTCAATTACACCCTCCATCTCCAATTCACCCTCTAACTCCAAATCCACCCTCCAACTCCAAATCCACCCTCCAACTCAACCCTCCAACTCCAAATCCACCCTCCAACTGTAAATATACCATCCAACTCCAAATCCTTCCTGCAACTCTAAATTCCCCCCTCCAACTCCAAATCTACCCTCCAACTCCAAGTCCACCTTCCAACTTCAAATCCACCCTCCAAATCCAAATACACCCTCCAACTCCAACTCCACCTCCAAATCCACCCTCCAACTCCAACTCCACCCTCCAACTCCCACTCCACCCTCCAACTCAAAATCCACCCTCCAACTTCAACTCCACCCTCCAACTCCACCCTCCAACTCCTAATATACCCTCTAACTCCACCCTTCAACTCCACCCTCAAACTCCACCCTCCAACTCCACCCTCCAACTCCAAATCCAAATCCACCCTCCAGCTCCAAATCCACCCTCCAACTCTACCCTTCAACTCCACCTTCAACTCCACCCTCCACCCTCTAACTACAAATCCACCCTCCAACCCCAAAATCACCCTGCAACTTCAAATCCACCCTCAAACTCCAAATCCACCCTCCAACTACAAATCCACCCTCCAACTCCAAATCCACCCTCCAACTCCACCCTCCAACTCCACCCTCAAACTCCACCCTCCAACTTCACCCTCCAACTCCAAATCCTCCCTCCAACTCCAAATCCACCCTCCAACTCCACTCTCCTACTCCAAATCCACTATCCAACTCCAAATCTACCATCCAACTCCAAATCCTTCCTGCAACTCTAAATTCACCCTCCAACTCCAATTCAACCCTCCAACTCCACCCTCCAACTCCACCCTCCAACTCCAACCTCCAACTCCACCCTCCAACTTCACCCTCCAACTCCAAATCCTCCCTCCAACTCCAAAACCACCCTCCAACTCCAAATCTACTCTCCAACTCCAAATCCACCCTCAAACTCCAAATCCACCCTCGAACTCCAACCTCCAACTCCAACTCCACCCTCCAACTCCAAATCCACCCTCCAACTCCAAATCCACCTCCAACTCCAAATCCACCCTCCAACTCCGTCCTCCAACTCCATACTCCAACTCCACCTTCCAACTCCAAATCCACCCTCCAACCCGAAAATCACCCTGCAACTCCAAATCCACCCTCCAACTCCAAATCCACCCTCCAACTTCAAATTCACCCTCCAACTACAAATCTACCCTCCAACTCCAACTCCACCCTCCAATTCCAAATATACCCTCCAACTCCAAATCCCTCTTCCAACTCCAAATCCATCCTCCAATTCCACTCTTCAATTACACCCTCCATCTCCAATTCACCCTCTAACTCCAAATCCACCCTCCAACTCCAAATCCACCCTCCAACTCAACCCTCCAACTCCAAATCCACCCTCCAACTCCAAATATACCATCCAACTCCAAATCCTTCCTGCAACTCTAAATTCCCCCTCCAACTCCAAGTCCACCTTCCAACTTCAAATCCACCCTCCAAATCCAAATACACCCTCCAACTCCAACTCCACCCTCCAAATCCACCCTCCAACTCCAACTCCACCCTCCAACTCCCACTCCACCCTCCAACTCAAAATCCACCCTCCAACTTCAACTCCACCCTCCAACTCCACCCTCCAACTCCTAATCTACCCTCTAACTCCACCCTTCAACTCCACCTCAAACTCAACCACCCTCCAACTCCACCCTCCAACTCCAAATCCAAATCCACCCTCCAGCTCCAAATCCACCCTCCAACTCTACCCTTCAACTCCACCTTCCAACTCCACCCTCCACCCTCTAACTACAAATCCACCCTCCAACCCCAAAATCACCCTGCAACTTCAAATCCACCCTCAAACTCCAAATCCACCCTCCAACTACAAATCCACCCTCCAACTCCAAATCCACCCTCCAACTCCACCCTCCAACTCCACCCTCAAACTCCACCCTCCAACTTCACCCTCCAACTCCAAATCCTCCCTCCAACTCCAAATCCACCCTCCAACTCCACTCTCCTACTCCAAATCCACTATCCAACTCCAAATCTACCATCCAACTCCAAATCCTTCCTGCAACTCTAAATTCACCCTCCAACTCCAATTCAACCCTCCAACTCCACCCTCCAACTCCACCCTCCAACTCCATCCTCCAACTCCACCCTCCAACTTCACCCTCCAACTCCAAATCCTCCTCCAACTCCAAAACCACCCTCCAACTCCAAATCTACTCTCCAACTCCAAATCCACCCTCAAACTCCAAATCCACCCTCGAACTCCAACCTCCAACTCCAACTCCACCCTCCAACTCCAAATCCACCCTCCAACTCCAAATCCACCCTCCAACTCCAAATCCACCCTCCAACTCCGTCCTCCAACTCCATACTCCAACTCCACCTTCCAACTCCAAATCCACCCTCCAACCCAAATCACCCTGCAACTCTGCAAAGCCCACCCTCCAACTCCAAATCCACCCTCCAACTTCAAATTCACCCTCCAACTACAAATCCACCCTCCAACTCCAACTCCACCCTCCAATTCCAAATATACCCTCCAACTACAAATCCCCCTTCCAACTCCAAATCCACCCTCCAATTTCACTCTTCAATTACCCTCCCTCCAATTCACCCTCTAACTCATCATTCCTACATCCACCCTCCAACTCCAAATCCACCCCCCCCTCCAACTCCAAATCCACCATCCAACTCCAAATTCACCCTCCAACTCTAAGTCCACCCTCCAACTTCAAATCCACCCTCCAATTCCAAATCCACCCTCCAACTCCCAATTCACCCTTCAACTCCTCCCTCCAAATCCACCCTCCAACTCCACCCTCCAACTCCACCCTCCCACTCAAAATACACCTTCCAACTCTAAATTAACACTCCAACTCTAATTCCACCCTCCAACTTCAAATCTACCCTCCCACTCCAAGTCCACCCTCCAACTCCACCCTCCAACTCCAACTCTACACTCCAACTCCAAATTCACCCTGCAACTCCAAATCCACCCTCCAACTCCAAATCCTCCCTCCAACTCAACCCTCCAACTCCAAATCCACCCTCCAACTCCAAATATACCATCCACCTCCAAATCCTTCCTGCAACTCTAAATTCCCCCTCCAACTCCAAGTCCACCTTCCAACTTCAAATCCACCCTCCAAATCCAAATACACCCTCCAACTCCAACTCCACCCTCCAAATCCACCCTCCAACTCCAACTCCACCCTCCAACTCCCACTCCACCCTCCAACTCAAAATCCACCCTCCAACTTCAACTCCACCCTCCAACTCCACCCTCCAACTCCTAATCTACCCTCTAACTCCACCCTTCAACTCCACCCTCAAACTCCACCCTCCAACTCCACCCTCCAACTCCAAATCCAAATCCACCCTCCAGCTCCAAATCCACCCTCCAACTCTACCCTTCAACTCCACCTTCCAACTCCACCCTCCACCCTCTAACTACAAATCCACCCTCCAACCCCAAAATCACCCTGCAACTTCAAATCCACCCTCAAACTCCAAATCCACCCTCCAACTACAAATCCACCCTCCAACTCCAAATCCACCCTCCAACTCCACCCTCAAACTCCACCCTCCAACTTCACCCTCCAACTCCAAATCCTCCCTCCAACTCCAAATCCACCCTCCAACTCCACTCTCCTACTCCAAATCCACTATCCAACTCCAAATCTACCATCCAACTCCAAATCCTTCCTGCAACTCTAAATTCACCCTCCAACTCCAATTCAACCCTCCAACTCCACCCTCCAACTCCACCCTCCAACTCCATCCTCCAACTCCACCCTCCAACTTCACCCTCCAACTCCAAATCCTCCCTCCAACTCCAAAACCACCCTCCAACTCCAAATCTACTCTCCAACTCCAAATCCACCCTCAAACTCCAAATCCACCCTCGAACTCCAACCTCCAACTCCAACTCCACCCTCCAACTCCAAATCCACCCTCCAACTCCAAATCCACCCTCCAACTCCAAATCCACCCTCCAACTCCGTCCTCCAACTCCATACTCCAACTCCACCTTCCAACTCCAAATCCACCCTCCAACCCGAAAATCACCCTGCAACTCCAAATCCACCCTCCAACTCCAAATCCACCCTCCAACTTCAAATTCACCCTCCAACTACAAATCCACCCTCCAACTCCAACTCCACCCTCCAATTCCAAATATACCCTCCAACTACAAATCCCCCTTCCAACTCCAAATCCACCCTCCAATTTCACTCTTCAATTACACCCTCCATCTCCAATTCACCCTCTAACTCCAAATCCACCCTCCAACTCCAAATCCACCCTCCAACTCAACCCTCCAACTCCAAATCCACCATCCAACTCCAAATTCACCCTCCAACTCTAAGTCCACCCTCCAACTTCAAATCCACCCTCCAATTCCAAATCCACCCTCCAACTCCCAATTCACCCTTCAACTCCTCCCTCCAAATCCACCCTCCAACTCCACCCTCCAACTCCACCCTCCCACTCAAAATACACCTTCCAACTCTAAATTAACACTCCAACTCTAATTCCACCCTCCAACTTCAAATCTACCCTCCCACTCCAAGTCCACCCTCCAACTCCACCCTCCAACTCCAACTCTACACTCCAACTCCAAATTCACCCTGCAACTCCAAATCCTCCCTCCAACTCCAAATCCACCCTCCAACTCCACCCTCCTGCTCCAAATCCACCATCCAACTCCAAATCCACCCTGCAACTCCACCCTCCAACTCCAAATCTACCCTTTAACTCCAAATCCACCCCCAACTCCAAATATACCATCCAACTCCAAATCCTTCCTGCAACTCTAAATTTCCCCTCCAACTCCAAATCTACCCTCCAACTCCAAGTCCACCTTCCAACTTCAAATCCACCCTCCAAATCCAAATACACCCTCCAACTCCAACTCCACCCTCCAACACAACCCTCCAACTCCAAATCCATCCTCCAACTCAACCCTCCAACTCCAAATCGACCCTCCAACTCCAAATCTACCCTTCAACTCCAAATCCACCCTCCAACTCCAAATCCACCCTCCAACTCCAAATACACCCTCCAACTCTAAATCCACCCACCAACTCCACCCTCCAACTCCACCCTCCAAATCCTCCCTCCAACTCCAAATCCACCCTCCAACTCCAAATCCACCCTCCGACTACACCCTCCAACTCAAATCCACCCTCCAACACCAAATCCACCCTCCAACTCCAAATCCACCCTCCAACTCCACCCTCGAAATCCACCCTCCAACTCCAACTCCACCCTCCAACTCCAACTCCACCCTCCAACTCAAAATCCACCCTCCAACTCCACCCTCCACCTTCCAACTACAAATCCACCCTCCAACCCCAAAATCACCCTGCAACTTCAAATCCACCCTCAAACTCCAAATCCACCCTCCAACTACAAATCCACCCTCCAACTACAAGTCCACCCTCCAACTCCACCCTCGAACTCCACCCTCCAACTTCACCCTCCAACTCCAAATCATCCCTCCAACTCCAAATCCACCCTCCAACTCCACCCTCCAACTCCACTCTCCTACTCCAAATCCACCATCGAACTCCAAATCTACCATCCAACTCCAAATCCATCCTGCAACTCTAAATTCACCCTCCAACTCCAATTCAACCCTCCAACTCCACCCTCCAACTCCACCCTCCAACCCCACCCTTCAACTTCACCCTCCAACTCCAAATCCTCCCTCCAACTCCAAAACCACCCTCCAACTCCACCCTCCTACTCCAAATCCACCCTCCAACTCCAAATCCACCCTCCAACTCCAAATCTACTCTCCAACTCCAAATCTACCCTCAAACTCCAAATCCACCCTCGAAGTCCAACCTCCAACTCCACCCTCCAACTCCAAATCCACCCTCCAACTCCGTCCTCCAACTCCACACTCCAACTCCACCTTCCAACTCCAAATCCACCCTCCAACCCGAAAATCCCCCTGCAACTCCAAATCCACCCTCCAACTCCAAATCCACCCTCCAACTTCAAATCCACCCTTCAACTACAAATCCACCCTCCAACTCCAACTCTACCCTCCAACTCCAAATTCACCCTCCAACTCCAAATCGACCCTCTAACTCCAAATCTACCCTCCAACTCCAAATCCACCCTCCAACTCCACCCTCCAACTCCCCCCTCCAACTCCACCCTCCAACTCCACCCTCAAACTCCACCCTCCAACTTCACCCTCCAACTCCAAATCCTCCCTCCAACTCCAAATCCACCCTCCAACTCCACCCTCCAACTCCACCCTCCTACTCCAAATCCACCATCCAACTCCAAATCCAACCTGCAACTCCACCCTCCAACTCCAAATCTACCCTTTAACTCCAAATCCACCCCCAACTCCAAATCCACCCTCCAACTCCAAACTCCAACTCCAAATCCACCCTCCAACTCCAAATATACCATCCAACTCCAAATCCTTCCTGCAACTCTAAATTCCCCCTCCAACTCCAAATCTACCCTCCAACTCCAAGTCCACCTTCCAACTTCAAATCCACCCTCCAAATCCAAATACACCCTCCAACTCCAACTCTACCCTCCAACTCAACCCTCCAACTCCAAATCCATCCTCCAACTCAACCCTCCAACTCCAAATCCACCCTCCAACTCCAAATCTACCCTTCAACTCCAAATCTACCCTCCAACTCCAAATCCACCCTCCAACTCCAAATACACCCTCCAACTCTAAATCCACCCACCAACTCCACCCTCCAACTCCACCCTCCAAATTCTCCCTCCAACTCCAAATCCACCCTCCAACTCAAAATCCACCCTCCGACTACACCCTCCAACTCAAATCCACCCTCCAAAACCAAATCCACCCTCCAACTCCAACTCCACCCTCCAAATCCACCCTCCAACTCCAACTCCACCCTCCAACTCCCACTCCACCCTCCAACTCAAAATCCACCCTCCAACTTCAACTCCACCCTCCAACTCCACCCTCCAACTCCTAATCTACCCTCTAACTCCACCCTTAAACTCCACCCTCAAACTCCACCCTCCAACTCCACCCTCCAACTCCAAATCCAAATCCACCCTCCAGCTCCAAATCCACCCTCCAACTCTACCCTTCAACTCCACCTTCCAACTCCACCCTCCACCCTCTAACTACAAATCCACCCTCCAACCCCAAAATCACCCTGCAACTTCAAATCCACCCTCAAACTCCAAATCCACCCTCCAACTACAAATCCACCCTCCAACTCCAAATCCACCCTCCAACTCCACCCTCCAACTCCACCCTCAAACTCCACCCTCCAACTTCACCCTCCAACTCCAAATCCTCCCTCCAACTCCAAATCCACCCTCCAACTCCACTCTCCTACTCCAAATCCACCATCCAACTCCAAATCTACCATCCAACTCCAAATCCTTCCTGCAACTCTAAATTCACCCTCCAACTCCAAATCAACCCTCCAACTCCACCCTCCAACTCCACCCTCCAACTCCATCCTCCAACTCCACCCTCCAACTTCACCCTCCAACTCCAAATCCTCCCTCCAACTCCAAAACCACCCTCCAACTCCAAATCTACTCTCCAACTCCAAATCCTCCCTCCAACTCCAAATCCACCCTCCAACTCCACTCTCCTACTCCAAATCCACTATCCAACTCCAAATCTACCATCCAACTCCAAATCCTTCCTGCAACTCTAAATTCACCCTCCAACTCCAAATCAACCCTCCAACTCCACCCTCCAACTCCACCCTCCAACTCCATCCTCCAACTCCACCCTCCAACTTCACCCTCCAACTCCAAATCCTCCCTCCAACTCCAAAACCACCCTCCAACTCCAAATCTACTCTCCAACTCCAAATCCACCCTCAAACTCCAAATCCACCCTCGAACTCCAACCTCCAACTCCAACTCCACCCTCCAACTCCAAATCCACCCTCCAACTCCAAATCCACCCTCCAACTCCAAATCCACCCTCCAACTCCGTCCTCCAACTCCATACTCCAACTCCACCTTCCAACTCCAAATCCACCCTCCAACCCGAAAATCACCCTGCAACTCCAAATCCACCCTCCAACTCCAAATCCACCCTCCAACTTCAAATTCACCCTCCAACTACAAATCCACCCTCCAACTCCAACTCCACCCTCCAATTCCAAATATACCCTCCAACTCCAAATCCCCCTTCCAACTCCAAATCCACCCTCCAATTCCACTCTTCAATTACACCCTCCATCTCCAATTCACCCTCTAACTCCAAATCCACCCTCCAACTCCAAATCCACCCTCCAACTCAACCCTCCAACTCCAAATCCACCCTCCAACTGTAAATATACCATCCAACTCCAAATCCTTCCTGCAACTCTAAATTCCCCCTCCAACTCCAAATCTACCCTCCAACTCCAAGTCCACCTTCCAACTTCAAATCCACCCTCCAAATCCAAATACACCCTCCAACTCCAACTCCACCCTCCAAATCCACCCTCCAACTCCAACTCCACCCTCCAACTCCCACTCCACCCTCCAACTCAAAATCCACCCTCCAACTTCAACTCCACCCTCCAACTCCACCCTCCAACTCCTAATATACCCTCTAACTCCACCCTTCAACTCCACCCTCAAACTCCACCCTCCAACTCCACCCTCCAACTCCAAATCCAAATCCACCCTCCAGCTCCAAATCCACCCTCCAACTCTACCCTTCAACTCCACCTTCCAACTCCACCCTCCACCCTCTAACTACAAATCCACCCTCCAACCCCAAAATCACCCTGCAACTTCAAATCCACCCTCAAACTCCAAATCCACCCTCCAACTACAAATCCACCCTCCAACTCCAAATCCACCCTCCAACTCCACCCTCCAACTCCACCCTCAAACTCCACCCTCCAACTTCACCCTCCAACTCCAAATCCTCCCTCCAACTCCAAATCCACCCTCCAACTCCACTCTCCTACTCCAAATCCACTATCCAACTCCAAATCTACCATCCAACTCCAAATCCTTCCTGCAACTCTAAATTCACCCTCCAACTCCAATTCAACCCTCCAACTCCACCCTCCAACTCCACCCTCCAACTCCATCCTCCAACTCCACCCTCCAACTTCACCCTCCAACTCCAAATCCTCCCTCCAACTCCAAAACCACCCTCCAACTCCAAATCTACTCTCCAACTCCAAATCCACCCTCAAACTCCAAATCCACCCTCGAACTCCAACCTCCAACTCCAACTCCACCCTCCAACTCCAAATCCACCCTCCAACTCCAAATCCACCCTCCAACTCCAAATCCACCCTCCAACTCCGTCCTCCAACTCCATACTCCAACTCCACCTTCCAACTCCAAATCCACCCTCCAACCCGAAAATCACCCTGCAACTCCAAATCCACCCTCCAACTCCAAATCCACCCTCCAACTTCAAATTCACCCTCCAACTACAAATCTACCCTCCAACTCCAACTCCACCCTCCAATTCCAAATATACCATCCAACTCCAAATCCCCCTTCCAACTCCAAATCCACCCTCCAATTCCACTCTTCAATTACACCCTCCATCTCCAATTCACCCTCTAACTCCAAATCCACCCTCCAACTCCAAATCCACCCTCCAACTCAACCCTCCAACTCCAAATCCACCCTCCAACTCCAAATATACCATCCAACTCCAAATCCTTCCTGCAACTCTAAATTCCCCCTCCAACTCCAAATCTACCCTCCAACTCCAAGTCCACCTTCCAACTTCAAATCCACCCTCCAACTCCAAATCCACCCTCCAACTCCGTCCTCCAACTCCATACTCCAACTCCACCTTCCAACTCCAAATCCACCCTCCAACCCGAAAATCACCCTGCAACTCCAAATCCACCCTCCAACTCCAAATCCACCCTCCAACTTCAAATTCACCCTCCAACTACAAATCCACCCTCCAACTCCAACTCCACCCTCCAATTCCAAATATACCCTCCAACTCCAAATCCCCCTTCCAACTCCAAATCCACCCTCCAATTCCACTCTTCAATTACACCCTCCATCTCCAATTCACCCTCTAACTCCAAATCCACCCTCCAACTCCAAATCCACCCTCCAACTCAACCCTCCAACTCCAAATCCACCATCCAACTCCAAATTCACCCTCCAACTCTAAGTCCACCCTCCAACTTCAAATCCACCCTCCAATTCCAAATCCACCCTCCAACTCCCAATTCACCCTTCAACTCCTCCCTCCAAATCCACCCTCCAACTCCACCCTCCAACTCCACCCTCCCACTCAAAATACACCTTCCAACTCTAAATTAACACTCCAACTCTAATTCCACCCTCCAACTTATTATTATTATTATTATTATAGAGGCTTTTGTAACGCGCTCTGCTACTAAATAGTATAGTATCCTGGCGCGGAGAAGAAAAAAAAGAAGGGGGCAGGTCACAGTAAGTGCAAACGAGAAGCAGCCATTAGGCATTGGTGTTAAAGAGGTGGGTTTTTAGGCCTTTCCTGAATGCCATGATGGAAGGGGCTGTTCTCAGTTGCAGAGGCAGGGCATTCCAAGCTCTCGCTGCTCTAACAGAAATGGATTGTCCACCTAGCCTGCTATATTTAAACTTTGGTACAGTCATTTGATGAAGATTGCTTGATCTGAGAGGGCGGTTGGGTGTATAGAGAGAAAATCTTTTTCTCAAATACGTTGGGCCTGTTAGGTGGAGTGCACGGTAAGCTAGCACTAGGATCTTAAATAAGATCCTTTGAGCCACTGGAAGCCAGTGGAGGTCTCGGAGTGGTTGGCGGACGCTAGATCTTCTGGGGATGTTAAACAGCAGCCGGACTTCAAATCTACCCTCCCACTCCAAATCCACCCTCCAACTCCACCCTCCAACTCCAACTCTACACTCCAACTCCAAATTCACCCTGCAACTCCAAATCCTCCCTCCAACTCCAAATCCACCCTCCAACTCCACCCTCCTGCTCCAAATCCACCATCCAACTCCAAATCCACCCTGCAACTCCACCCTCCAACTCCAAATCTACCCTTTAACTCCAAATCCACCCCCAACTCCAAATATACCATCCAACTCCAAATCCTTCCTGCAACTCTAAATTTCCCCTCCAACTCCAAATCTACCCTCCAACTCCAAGTCCACCTTCCAACTTCAAATCCACCCTCCAAATCCAAATACACCCTCCAACTCCAACTCCACCCTCCAACACAACCCTCCAACTCCAAATCCATCCTCCAACTCAACCCTCCAACTCCAAATCCACCCTCCAACTCCAAATCTACCCTTCAACTCCAAATCCACCCTCCAACTCCAAATCCACCCTCCAACTCCAAATCCACCCTCCAACTCTAAATCCACCCACCAACTCCACCCTCCAACTCCACCCTCCAAATCCTCCCTCCAACTCCAAATCCACCCTCCAACTCCAAATCCACCCTCCGACTACACCCTCCAACTCAAATCCACCCTCCAACACCAAATCCACCCTCCAACTCCAAATCCACCCTCCAACTCCACCCTCGAAATCCACCCTCCAACTCCAACTCCACCCTCCAACTCCAACTCCACCCTCCAACTCAAAATCCACCCTCCAACTCCACCCTCCACCTTCCAACTACAAATCCACCCTCCAACCCCAAAATCACCCTGCAACTTCAAATCCACCCTCAAACTCCAAATTCACCCTCCAACTACAAATCCACCCTCCAACTACAAATCCACCCTCCAACTCCACCCTCGAACTCCACCCTCCAACTTCACCCTCCAACTCCAAATCCTCCCTCCAACTCCAAATCCACCCTCCAACTCCACCCTCCAACTCCACTCTCCTACTCCAAATCCACCATCGAACTCCAAATCTACCATCCAACTCCAAATCCATCCTGCAACTCTAAATTCACCCTCCAACTCCAATTCAACCCTCCACCCTCCAACCCCACCCTTCAACTTCACCCTCCAACTCCAAATCCTCCCTCCAACTCCAAAACCACCCTCCAACTCCACCCTCCTACTCCAAATCCACCCTCCAACTCCAAATCCACCCTCCAACTCCAAATCTACTCTCCAACTCCAAATCTACCCTCAAACTCCAAATCCACCCTCGAACTCCAACCTCCAACTCCAACTCCACCCTCCAACTCCAAATCCACCCTCCAACTCCGTCCTCCAACTCCACACTCCAACTCCACCTTCCAACTCCAAATCCACCCTCCAACCCGAAAATCCCCCTGCAACTCCAAATCCACCCTCCAACTCCAAATCCACCCTCCAACTTCAAATCCACCCTTCAACTACAAATCCACCCTCCAACTCCAACTCTACCCTCCAACTCCAAATTCACCCTCCAACTCCAAATCGACCCTCTAACTCCAAATCTACCCTCCAACTCCAAATCCACCCTCCAACTCCACCCTCCAACTCCACCCTCCAACTCCACCCTCCAACTCCACCCTCAAACTCCACCCTCCAACTTCACCCTCCAACTCCAAATCCTCCCTCCAACTCCAAATCCACCCTCCAACTCCACCCTCCAACTCCACCCTCCTACTCCAAATCCACCATCCAACTCCAAATCCAACCTGCAACTCCACCCTCCAACTCCAAATCTACCCTTTAACTCCAAATCCACCCCCAACTCCAAATCCACCCTCCAACTCCAAACTCCAACTCCAAATCCACCCTCCAACTCCAAATATACCATCCAACTCCAAATCCTTCCTGCAACTCTAAATTCCCCCTCCAACTCCAAATCTACCCTCCAACTCCAAGTCCACCTTCCAACTTCAAATCCACCCTCCAAATCCAAATACACCCTCCAACTCCAACTCTACCCTCCAACTCAACCCTCCAACTCCAAATCCATCCTCCAACTCAACCCTCCAACTCCAAATCCACCCTCCAACTCCAAATCTACCCTTCAACTCCAAATCTACCCTCCAACTCCAAATCCACCCTCCAACTCCAAATACACCCTCCAACTCTAAATCCACCCACCAACTCCACCCTCCAGCTCCACCCTCCAAATTCTCCCTCCAACTCCAAATCCACCCTCCAACTCCAAATCCACCCTCCGACTACACCCTCCAACTCAAATCCACCCTCCAAAACCAAATCCACCCTCCAACTCCAAATCCACCCTCCAACTCCACCCTCGAAATCCACCCTCCAACTCCAAATCCACCCTCCAACTCCTACTCCACCCTCCAACTCAAAATCCACCCTCCAACTCCACCCTCCACCCTCCAACTACAAATCCACCCTCCAACCCCAAAATCACCCTGCAACTTCAAATCCGCCGTCAAACTCCAAATCCACCCTCCAACTACTAATCCACCCTCCAACTCCAAATCCACCCTCCAACTCCACCCTCCAACTCCACCCTCCAACTTCACCCTCCAACTCCAAATCCTCCCTCCAACTCCAAATCCACCCTCCAACTCCACCCTCCAACTCCACTCTCCTACTCCAAATCCACCATCCAACTCCAAATCTACCATCCAACTCCAAATCCATCCTGCAACTCTAAATTCACCCTCCAACTCCAATTCAACCCTCCAACTCCACCCTCCAACTCCACCCTCCAACTCCACCCTCCAACTTCACCCTCGAACTCCAAATCCTCCCTCCAACTCCAAAACCAACCTCCAACTCCACCTTCCTACTCCAAATCCACCCTCCAACTCCAAATCCACCCTCCAACTCCAAATCTACTCTCCAACTCCAAATCCTCCCTCAAACTCCAAATCCACCCTCGAACTCCAACCTCCAACTCCAACTCCACCCTCCAACTCCAAATCCACCCTCCAACTCCGTCCTCTAACTCCACACTCCAACTCCACCTTCCAACTCCAAATCCACCCTCCAACCCAAAAATCACCCTGCAACTCCAAATCCACCCTCCAACTCCAAATCCACCCTCCAACTTCAAATCCACCCTCCAACTACAAATCCACCCTCCAACTCCAACTCTACCCTCCAACTCCAAATTCACCCTCCAACTCCAAATCGACCCTCTAACTCCAAATCTACCCTCCAACTCCAAATCCACCCTCCAACTCCACCCTCCAACTCCACCCTCCAACTCAACCCTCCAACTCCACCCTCAAACTCCACCCTCCAACTTCACCCTCCAACTCCAAATCCTCCCTCCAACTCCAAATCCACCCTCCAACTCCAACCTCCAACTCCACCCTTCTACTCGAAATCCACCATCCAACTCCAAATCCACCCTGCAACTCCACCCTCCAACTCCAAATCTACTGTTTAACTCCAAATCCACCCCCAACTCCAAATCCACCCTCCAACTCCAAACTCCAACTCCAAATCCACCCTCCAAATCCAAATATACCATCCAACTCCAAATCCTTCCTGCAACTCTAAATTCCCCCTCCAACTCCAAATCTACCCTCCAACTCCAAGTCCACCTTCCAACTTCAAATCCACCCTCCAAATCCAAATACACCCTCCAACTCCAACTCTACCCTCCAACTCAACCTTCCAACTCCAAATCCATCCTCCAACTCAACCCTCCAACTCCAAATCCACCCTCCAACTCCAAATCTACCCTTCAACTCCAAATCCACCCTCCAACTCCAAATCCACCCTCCAACTCCAAATACACCCTCCAACTCTAAATCCACCCACCAACTCCACCCTCCAACTCCACCCTCCAAATCCTCCCTCCAACTCCAAATCCACCCTCCAACTCCAAATCCACCTTCCGACTACACCCTCCAACTCAAATCCACCCTCCAACACCAAATCCACCCTCCAACTCCAAATCCACCCTCCAACTCCACCCTCGAAATCCACCCTCCAACTCCAACTCCACCCTCCAACTCCAACTCCACCCTCCAACTCAAAATCCACCCTCCAACTCCACCCTCCACCCTCCAACTACAAATCCACCCTCCAACCCCAAAATCACCCTGCAACTTCAAATCCACCCTCAAACTCCAAATCCACCCTCCAACTACAATTCCACCCTCCAACTACAAATCCACCCTCCAACTCCACCCTCCAACTCCACCCTCGAACTCCACCCTCCAACTTCACCCTCCAACTCCAAATCCTCCCTCCAACTCCAAATCCACCCTCCAACTCCACCCTCCAACTCCACTCTCCTACTCCAAATCCACCATCGAACTCCAAATCTACCATCCAACTCCAAATCCATCCTGCAACTCTAAATTCACCCTCCAACTCCAATTCAACCCTCCAACTCCACCCTCCAACTGCACCCTCCAACTCCACCCTTCAACTTCACCCTCCAACTCCAAATCCTCCCTCCAACTCCAAAACCACCCTCCAACTCCACCCTCCTACTCCAAATCCAACCTCCAACTCCAAATCCACCCTCCAACTCCAAATCTACTCTCCAACTCCAAATCCACCCTCAAACTCCAAATCCACCCTCGAACTCCAACCTCCAACTCCAACTCCACCCTCCAACTCCAAATCCACCCTCCAACTCCGTCCTCCAACTCCACCTTCCAACTCCAAATCCACCCTCCAAACCAAAAATCCCCCTGCAACTCCAAATCCACCCTCCAACTCCAAATCCACCCTCCAACTTCAAATCCACCCTCCAACTACAAATCCACCCTCCAACTCCAACTCTACCCTCCAACTCCAAATTCACCCTCCAACTCCAAATCGACCCTCTAACTCCAAATCTACCCTCCAACTCCAAATCCACCCTCCAACTCCACCCTCCAACTCCACCCTCCAACTCCACCCTCAAACTCCACCCTCCAACTTCACCCTCCAACTCCAAATCCTCCCTCCAACTCCAAATCCACCCTCCAACTCCACCCTCCAACTCCACCCTCCTACTCCAAATCCACCATCCAACTCCAAATCCACCCTGCAACTCCACCCTCCAACTCCAAATCTACCCTTCAACTCCAAATCCACCCCCAACTCCAAATCCACCCACCAACTCCAAACTCCAACTCCAAATCCACCCTCCAACTCCAAATATACCATCCAACTCCAAATCCTTCCTGCAACTCTAAATTCCCCCTCCAACTCCAAATCTACCCTCCAACTCCAAGTCCACCTTCCAACTTCAAATCCACC